>NW_007578283.1:273656-275884 GCF_000690725.1 Stegastes partitus
CTACGGACAATTTAGAATCACCAATTAACCTTTAACATGTTTTTGGACCTTGTGGGAGCCGGAGAGAACCCACGCTGCACAGGGAGAACATGCAAACTCCACGCAGAAAGATCCTGGGTGTCCTCACCAGGACGCGAACTGGCGACCTTCTTGCTGCGTGGCAATGGTGCTAACCACCAAGCCACATTGCAGTCCCTAAGCAGTTTCATCCATGTTTATTATCGTGAAATCGGATATTTGCATTACTGGTACACTGTTGGCTTTTTTTCCATGTTGACACAGAGAACAGCTTAGTGGTTTCTAGTGTCGTGCTCCCTGCTTAAAATGAGTTTTCTGTTTACCTAAGCCTCGTGGTTTCATTTAATAGGGGCTGAGTAGTTTTCCAAGGTTGATGATTTTATGTCATAAAAGTGCTACTTGAACAGACTGTGGTTTTCTAGTCAGACCTGTTTCTGTCCTGCATGTCAGGGTCTTGTACACTAACGACAACACAAGTACATCCAACACTATTCGTGTTACCTAAAACAGAATAAACAAGCTTACCGTGTCAGTGAAAATCTGTCACACCGGACAAACAGTGCTCCAATAAAGAGAAGTGTTTACTGGATAGTTTGTTATAAGCTACAGTAAAAATAAAAGATATGTACAGTTGTCCTCAAATGTATTCATACCCTTCCATTAAAGAAAAAGCAAAATTCACAATAGTCACTCAAAAAACTAGAAACTGAAAAAAGTAATAATAAATAAAAATTTGCTAAATTATACTTAGTGAAACAAGAAATTGCTTTTGAATTGTGGTTGCAAAGAATCATTTTAAAAAACAAACAAAACTGTCCCGGACAAATTAGAGCACTTTGCTGATGAGCAGTGAGCCAAAATGAAAATACCTGTCAACAGATGCAGACGTCTGACTGAGAGTCACAGAAAACACTTGATTGCAGTGATTGGCTCAAAGGGTTGTTCAACAAAATATTAGTTTACGGGTTCCATCATGCTTGTTTGCTTGTTGGGGATTTTTTTGTTGTCGTTTTTAATATTTCGATTGAACCACAATTCAAAAGTCATGTCATGATGTTCATTAAATTTCTATTTATTATTACTTTTGTCAATTTCAAGTTCTTTCAGTGACATGTTGGTTGGTTTTTTTTCCTTCTTTAATGGGAGGGTATGAATACATTTAAGGACAACTGCATATACATATAAAACACAACTTCACATGATTAAACAATAGGAACAGGTTCTATCAGTGACCTATGTTCATTTTTTTTCCTTTTCTTTGCACGCTGTAAATTAAAATGGTCTGCACTTGGTAAATGGTCTGCACTTATGTAGCACTTTTATCCAAAGCGCATTACAATGTGTTTCTCATTCACCCATTACACAAATATTCATACACCCAATGGTGACAGAGCTGCTATGCAAGGTGCTGCCTGCCATTGGGAGCAACTTCAATTTCAGTGTTTTGCCCAAGGAAGCTTGGACTGTGGAGGGGATTGAACCACCGATCAAACTGCCAACTTTGCGATTGGAGGACAACCCGCTCGATCCCACCTGAGCCACAGCCAGCCTTTTATTCAACTGCGTGGTCATGTTGGGAGATTGCCAAGTAAACATGCATCACAAAATTTATGAGACTTCATTTTAATCCTGCGAAAATTTTACTCACACATTGTGGCCTCAGAAGTGGGATCTCTCCACTGCATGAGTGGCACCAAAGGTAAAGCAAACTTTTATGTGCAGCCTGTACAGAGACGGTTAGAACCTGTAATTATTACTCTATGTTGCCAAAACCAATTTGTTAAACACTAGAGCTCATAGGAAATAATTTGTAAACCACTGACCGAGTCACCAATAAGCGACCAACAGGGGATTTCCCTTTGCTTTAATGATACTAGCGAGAAAAACAGAACAAGTCATACTGTGATCATAACTTATTACTGTATTTTACAGGCAGAAATGAGCTTTCAAAATATCCAGGATGACTTTTTGTTATTATTATGAGTAATGAATTCTGAGCACAGAAACAAGTAAAGTCATTCCGCTGAAAGCAAACAGTCCAATATTTCCAAATGCAGCAGTAGAGTGCTATGTGAGTCATCTTCCTGCTTGTATAAAATTCAATTCAATTGTATTTGTATAGCGCAGTTTACAACACATGTTATCACACAGCACTTGACAAAGTAAGGTATAGACCTTGAAAATTTAACAGAGAACCCAGCAATCCAAAG
>NW_007578283.1:277229-324242 GCF_000690725.1 Stegastes partitus
AAGTATTTTGGGGGTCAGTGAAGCCAGCAGCTGCAGGTCAGGGACGTGAGGCTGCAGATCCAGAGATATCCACAGGGAGAACAAGCACAGGACCTCGGGGGAAACACAGAGTTAGTGATATGTAATGGTGGTTATAACTGTATGGAAGGAAGAGAGAGGAGAGGAGGGGAGGGGAGCTCAGTACATAATTAGAATCTCCCAGCAGTCTAAAGCTATAGCAGCATAACAAAGGGACAGTTCAGGTGATCCTGAGCAGCCCCAACTATAAGCTGTATCAAAGAGGAACGTTTTAAGCCTAACCTTAAAAGTAGAGAGGGTGTCTGCCTCCCAAACTCAAACTGGGAGCTGATTCCACAACAGAGGAGGTTGATAACTGAAGGCTCTGCCTCCCATTCTACTTCTAGAAACTCTGGGAACCACAAGTAAACCTGCAGTCTGAGAGCGAAGGGCTCTGTTAGGATGATACGGTACGATAAGGTGTATAAGATAAGATGGAGCTGGTCATTGAGAGTTTTATATGTTAAAAGCAGGATTTTAAATTCTATCCTGGATTTTACAGGGAGCCAATGAAGAGAAGCTAATACAGGAGAAATCTGATCTCTCTTACTGGTTCCTGTCAGAACTCTGGCTGCAGCATTTTGGATCAGCTGGAGGTTTTTGAGAGAATTATTGGGACATCCTGACAATAAGGAATTACAATAGTCCAGTCTAGAAGTTATACATGCATGGACTAGTTTCTCAGCATCACCCTGACACAGGATGCTCCTGATTTTTGCAATATTACACAGAAAGGCTGTCCTACAAACTTGTTTTATATTCAACAAGATTAACAAGATCAACAAGATTATCCACCTGTGTGGGACTAAGATTAAAGTAATTGCTCTCTGTTGTGTTGGCATATGGCCCTGAAGTAAATAATAGTGGAACCATTTCCTTAAATTTAGTTACTGCATTATTAGATAGACATCTGCTGTAATAGAACTCTTTGGTAGGTGTTCCGTAGTCTATTATTGTGAATTCAAATGTTATTAAAAAGACAATACAGTTTTGTTTAAAAACAATAAGATGTTCAATTTCTATGCCATATGTCAAAACAAGATCAAGGGTTAAACTATGAGTTGGTTTATTGACATTTTGAGAGAAGCCAACTGAGTCAAACAATGAACTAAATGCAGAGTTGAGGCTGTCGCTCTTATCATCTACATGGATACTAAAGTCACCCACCATAATGACTTTATCTGTACTAAGCACTAACTCAGCTAAGAACTCTGAGAATTCAGATAGAAACTCGGAGTAGAGGGCCGCTGGCCGATATATAACAACTAACAGAACTGGTTTTCATGCTTTCCAACCTCTTTCCAATTTCCAAGTGTGTGAGACTAAAACTAAGGCTTTCAAACGAATTATAACTAAGTTTTGGTCTCTGGTTGATTAATAGGTTTGAGTGGATGATTGCCGCCACTCCTCCCCCTCTGTCTGTACTTCTAGGTACATGAGCATTAATATGACTGGGGGGAGTTGATTCATTTAGACGAACATATTCTTCATGCTGCAGCCAGGTTTCAGTCAGACACATAAAATCAATATGATGATCTGTTATCAGATCATGAACAAAAAGAGACTTAGATGACAGAGATCTAATATTTAACAGTCCACATTTAATTGTCCTGTTTTTGGATTGTAGTGGAGTTGTATTAATTTGGAGAAGGTTGTTGTTAACAGCCCTTCTGTTGTTAAAGTTAGATTTATAGAACCTGGATGGTCGGGGGGCAGACACAGTCTCTTTGGATATTGGGAGGGTGACAGCCATACAGAAGAAGCAGAGAGGCAGAGAAGCGTGTATGACTGCAACTCTGCTTCCTGGTCTCACCTCTGGACTGTCAGGGGTTTGGTTTTCTAATAAATTTCTACATATTCCTAGATAAGAGAGCTGTACCATCCAAAGTGGGATGTATGTCGTCTCTCCTAATGAGACCAGGTTTTCCCCAGAAAGTTTTCCAATTGTTTGTTAAGCCCACATTGTCTTCTGGGCACCACCTCGACAACCAGCGGTTGAATGATAACATGCGGCTATACATGTCATCACTGATCTCATTGGGCAAGGGTCCAGAGAAAACATAGGTTTAGCAAATTTACAGGGGGTGAGTTGTGAACTGTGGGCTTCTGTTTAGGACCAAGCTTCCTACGGACAGTCACCCAGCTCGCCTGGTTTCCTGGCTGCTCGGGAACTGGTGGGGGCCGGCAGACACAATGGAAGTCATTCCGCTGAAAGCAAACAGTCCAGTATTTCCAAATGGAACAGTAGAGTGATATGTAAGTCGTCATCTTCCCGCTTGTATAAAATCTAACTCAAAAGACATAATGGTGGATCAAATTCTGTGCAGTGGTAATGGATTATTTTATTATTATTATTATCATAGACTTAACTTGATAAGAGGTTGTTTTGTCTTTGGCTGACGTGGTGTAAAGATATTGCAAATCAACAAGATGACAAATTGGACTGACAAATTGTTATAGGTAGATAATATGAGCATTTTCTGATTGTTCCCTCTGTAGTTTCTATCTTTGGTGAGGTTTGTAGGACTGTAAACCTTCCAATGTTAGTCACGCTTATCAGAAACCATTAATATTGAAAGGAAATAGTTTTAGATACCTTTTATGAGCAGCCATCCTCACTGTAGCAAACGTAACACAAAAGGCTTGTCATCAGGACTTTTGGTTTCCAAAAACATTTGCACCTAGAAGTGAGTGTCAGCTGGAGCCGTGATAAACACACATGTAGTCAGGCCCATCCACCATCTTTGGAATTGTTAAATTTGAACTGACATTGAAAACCTGTAGTAGTGAATAAATGGTCTGCACTTATGTAGCGCTTTTCAACCTTAGTGGTACTCAAAGCGCTTTACAATGTTTTCTCATTCACCTATCAGTGGCGGCAGAGCTGCCATGCAAGGTGCTGCCTGTGAATGGGGGCAACTTCGGGTTCAGTGTCTTGCCCAAGGACACTTGGACAACTACCACATGAGCCACAGCTAAATGCATAAACATGAAATGCTGAGGTAAACTGTCTGTAGTTTCCTCAGTGTCCTGACTGTAGAAAAGCCGCAATACCCCTAAGACATGCACTTTTTGTAAGTGATGAAAGAAAAGCCTCAACCCCACGTCACGGCATAATTGTTAAGACGACTAGCGACTGTGTCATTCGCAGGCAACATTCCTCTTGATTTATTGTGTGTGACTGCAGTTTCAGCTCTTGACACACATGTGCATTTGTTTTTCCATCCATCCATTCTCTACACACCGCTTAATCCTCACTAGGGTCGCTGGGGGGGCTGGAGTCTATCACAGCCGACTCAGGGAGTGCATTTGTTTTATTTCCTACTAAATGTGTAGCAAATGCAACACAGGTTGTGCAGATGCACACGGCTGTTATCGGTTAAATTATCATGTTCTTGGAAGGCTTGCAAAGGTAGGGGTGAAAACTGAATGCAGCAAAATATAGGGAAAACCTGGAAGACAACCTCATGCAGTCTGCAAAGAAATGTGGAACTCATCCCGCCTAAATCGCAGTTCCCTTTTTTTCAGCAAGACACTGACCCAAAGCATACATCCAAATTGACAGTCAAAGCCCAGAACTCAGTCCAACTGAGAATTTGTTATTTTTTACATATTGCAAATCCTTGTACATATTATACACATTCAATATTTTGTCTGGTAATTGCCAAAATATCCCTTATTTAACAAACAAATAGATGTAAAATTCCTTGTTTTCAATGAAGTTGCAACTAATTGTGTCTGCTTTTAGAAATATATTGACAGCATTAAGCTTGAATCTAACAGAAATTAATTTTGCAAATATATTTAGTCATTTTGTGTCAAAAATGCTTTTTTTTAAAAAAACAACAAAGCCTTTATAATTACAGGTTTTTAATATTGTTAATGTTTTATTGCCATCAGACACTTGGAGTCAGTCTAGTTAAGGAAGGACTTGACGAATGACTGAAGTAAATGTCTTTATATTTCCACAGCTTTTATTCTACACCTCCAAGTTCATAACCACCCCAAACCATAATATAAATGGATAATGGATAACCATTCCATATGGGACTTTTAAGACTCAAAACTGGGATGATGCTTAAATGGCAATAAAAATGACAAATTTAAAGTTGAAATCCATGAAAACTGTTTACAAAACAATGTTTTAAGGAAAAAAAGAAGAGACTACAGCAGAAAATAGCATGATAACAGATTTTTGTTGCATTCTGTCTGGTCAATTATATTGCAATGTCTGTGATTGTTTAAACATGAATTAATAGGGAAACAGCAGTTCTACTGTTATAATCTCTCCACACAGTAGGGATTCGTGAGCACAATGTGCCTTATTCAGAGCACAAATTACAATTTTGAAAGTACGTGTGGTTTAGGCAACAACACAAACTATTAATTCCAAACTATTAATTAGTAATTTGCATATACAAGTTAGAACATATATTTCTGTCCTTTAAAATGTTCTTAGTGATTTCTGAAACTGTAATACATCATCTCAAATTTTGGGAAACCTATTCAACAAATGCTCTTTGCATTGCTCTGTATCCATATCGCACTTGACTTTACTGCAGTGCCAGCTACAAACAAACCTGCCAGTGCAAAGGTCCTGATTTTTCATAATTCAAATAGTCAGAGCTTATCAAGTGAGGCATTTTGTTATAGATCCGAGATCAAGGTCTCCGATGACCCTGAAATAATCTGCACCATCCCATCTGCTTTGATGCGGCAGATGATCAGTTACTGGCAGCAAGGTGTGAGTCAACGTCTGTCTTCATGTCAGCATCATTAACAGTTTATCAGCCACAGTTGTACTGAAACTATAATTCTGTCTAATAAACTAATAAATATTTACAAGGTATTATCTGGTGTTGATCGCCTCACATTGGCACTTTGAGTATCTATATTCCAGGCTTTGGCTAATCATTACTCACATCTTGCTACTTTTGCTTTTTATTACCTTTTACTCAGGTGAGTCTCTGGTGTTCAAAGGTATTAAAGGGAACGCCGTCTGCGGACCAAAAGACACACAAACGTGAGGTTATCTATTTTCTGGTAATCAGTTACTTCTCCATTGCTTGCACCTGGTGCAGAGGTCGCTGCAGTGATACTTCCCTTTGCCACAAGAAGAAGAGCTTGTTTCCCATCTGTCGTCCGTCTGTCTTTCTGCGAGAGCGTGAGACTGCACATTCATGTCCGCCATGGGTTGGATAAAGGAGTCACAGAAAAAGAAGAAGAAAATCATTGTGAGTATTGTTTTTTTTTTTTGTTCTATACTGATGTGGAATCTCAGTTTAAAAAAAAAAAAAAAAAGGCTGCTATGTTTCAGCTTTAGCTTTAAACAGTGAATACAAGTTGCAAACTGTTCTTTGGTAGGTCAGGTTTTGCCGTGGGGATGCCTTACTTTTTCAGAAACTACTGGTTCATGCTAAGCTATTGAATATTACTTGTGCTGAAAAAAATGGTGTCATCCATCAGACAAGCTACAAACTCTGGCAGATTTACATTCGAACTACATCATAAGTATGCTATGAGACTTGGAAATTAAACAGGTTCCGTTCATGTGCAGAAGGTAAGTCCTGCTCGTATAGAATATTATTATATACAAATGAGCTTAAAGTAAGTGACTGTTCGTGTCACTCTTACAGATAAGTATGCATATTACTTTCGGGGGGGGGATACCACATGGTACCTGGTAACCTCAAACACATTTCTGGTAGGTGTTGGATTCCACCACGAGCGTCCCTCATCTCTGATCTGAAATCATGGACAGGAAAGTTTTTGGATTGAGAACCTCAGAGTCATGTCCCTGCTTTATGCAGATGATGTAGTTCCGTTGGTTTAATCAATAATCAATTTAACTGATATGTGGCTTGCAGTCAGAATGAGAGTTTTCTGCATGAAATCGGTGGATTGCACCCTCTGGGTTGCTGCCACAAGCAAAGGAGTTTAAGTATCACAGGATCTTGGTCATTAGTGACAAGAAAATGGAGCATGAGATGGACTGATGGATTGGGGCAGCAGTCAATATATGTTCCTGTCACGGATCAGGTTCAGACACTCAAGTGCAGACATAAGACTTGGAAAACCAAGCTTAAGATGACAATATTTACACCAACACAGTATGTACAGAACGGGTTCAAAAGGGGACAGGAAACTAAATACATATAGAGACACCTACAGGACAGGCGGAATAACCACATATGGAATAAACTCTTAAACCAGAAAATAATTACAATCAAATAATTTTTCAAAGCTGAGGTACTCGAGGCTGGTAACACCAGGTCAGGCAAACAAAGTATCCACAGGGTTAAGTGGACAACAAAGGCTACGCGTGTCATGTGCTAATGGCTAGGCTAGTTGGGTTCAGTGAGAGACTGGAGGTTTACAGACAGTTGACCAAATGCGTATGGAGGGAATGGGAGGCGTTGTGGTGAGTGGCGCTGGAAGGAGATGGCAGACCAGGTGTAGTGGTGGCTGAAGACGGAGACAGTGAAGATGGACCAGAAGAGCTGGTGGAAGTTTGGGTTATGTCCAGCGGAGCCAGGTGTGGATGATGGACGAACGGAGATGCAAGCCAGAGCTTGTGAACAGCGAGGTGGTACAAACTGGAGTGGAGGAAAAAACAGGTTTGTACACAAACAACAGAATCACAGAACTTGAGCAGAACGGAGCCGGGGTAAACTAACTGAGCGTGGTTTACAGTCTGGCATCAAGTAGTGGACTGAAGGCTGCTTATATTGTGGCTGGTGAACCGTTGCAGGATCACCCCTCCTTACCTCAGGTGTGATCACTCAGGTAATAATCCAATCCGCTGCACCTGTCTGCATACTCACCACACACACACACAGGAAAAGAGTGAAAGGGGAAGGGGACTGCCACGAGGATGGATCAGAGGCGGAGGGCATGACACTTCCAACCCTTAAGGACCTAGACTGCAGACACAAGGAAGCAAAATGAGTTTCCTCCTTAAGGCAGCTGAGCTCAGAGATAGAATGTAGCTTGGAGTCAAGCATCTGATTAGGAAGCCTCCTGGACGCCTTCCTTTGTAGAATTTTTGGACATGCCTAACTGGGAGTCGAGCCCCAGTGCAGACCCAGAACTCTCCGTAGGGTTTACATGTCTCACCTGGCCTGGGAACTCTTAAGATCCTCCAGAAGAATTGGAAAACATTGCTGGGTAGAATAACGTTGTTCTGCCCTGGTTAGCCTGCTGGCACCAAGAGCCTGGACAAGCAGAAGAAGATGTGTGGATGGATATACATGCTTCCACTCATTCACATTATTCAACATTACAACATTTCTTCATACGTAGACGATGCACACATATACCTTTCCTTGAGACAGGGTGACTCAACAAGTCTTGCTGCTGTTTCAGATCGTCTCAGTCATGGCAACTGTTTGGCAACAACGTTTTTATCAATTCAATAATTAAAAGTGAGAAATTACATTGTTCACTTCCCCAAACTGTACCAGTCTCATTGAAGGCAGCCTTGTGTCATTGTCTGCTAATTTGATTCAGATTTAACTTTTGAACTGCAGATCAAGGAAGTCCGACCATGCCACATGAAGATAAGGCTCACAGGATAGCCTTGCTTTAATCAGATGTTGTGCTTTAACTGCATATAAAGCGTTTTATTGCTCATTGGGGTTTTATTGCTTTTATTATTTTACTTGTGTTTTTTTCTAATGTTGGCAAATTGTGTTTTGCATTTTTGCATCATTTGTCTTCTTGTTTAAACTGTATCTTAATTTCACCTTACTGTTTCATGCAGTGTTGTTTTGCCTTCTGCTTCTGCTCTGTCTGTCAAAGCATTTTGAACTGATAGATTTTTGTCCAGCAGCTTCCAGACCACTCAGTTTGTTGCCTTTTGAAACGCTTTCCAAGCAAGACTCAGATGCCAAAACAGTCCTCTAACGAGATCAGTCAAAACATAGAATCGCTTCAAGCTGTGCTTCCAGAAATCTCATTCGAGCAAATCAACAGTTTCCCTTCAGTTCGTACATCAAGGATTTGGGATCATTATAAAAATGATTGTTAAAAGATGTTCAACAAACAGCTTAAAACATTTTCAGACTGAATTTAAACCTACAAGTTCAGCTTTAAAGTGGTATCTGTCAGCTATAAGAGCAACAGAGGAACTGATATGCAGCTGCAACACGCTTTAACTGCTCTGGAATGTGAAGGACGTGTCACAAACAATTTTCAGCTCCATTTATGTAACAAAACATCACTCTCCTGTAATCACATGAGAATGCTGTTGGTGTTGAACCCGCTGCCCTTCACACTTTATATAAAACACATCACTCCATGACTCACAGATCGACCCCGACCTCTGTCCTTTCAGCCTGTTTGATTGCGATTAACTGAGAGTGAATTGTGGGAAAACAGGTGCCAGTTGGTTGAGACGGAACAGAAATCTGTGTCTCATCCTGTAAGGTGAAGATTTTGTTGATAGCTTCACATTGCATTTTTATTGGTGCATGAACTAAGGAAATCTATCTTCAAGTGTGTATATTTGTGTGTCACAGATTGGCGTCTTGGCAGTATCAATTGTGATCCTGGTCCTTGGTCTCGGACTCGGGCTTGGACTGGATTTGCAGGCATGTCGAAACAAAGGTGCAGTGAGTCACACACACACACACACACACACAGTCAAACATCAAATTTCTCACATACATCACGGAAATTTACAAAATGTAACTAAAAGCAGCTGTCTGTGTCTGCCATCACCCGCATAACTCATGCTACTGCTTAGGTTGACCTCTGGTTGATACTTTGTCAATTAGTCACATTAATCTTGGTATTTTCTGTGATTGTTTGTCACGACTCAAGATAATATCAATAACGGTGATTCAGAAGTATGGTGAGTCATGATTTTTAGAGTGAGTCTGTGGTTAGTGGCCAAAGGGGTTCACATCACCACTCACTTTGAGGAAGACATTAAAAAGAGAGTGAATATCTCCGTAAATGTAGTTTTAAATGTACTTCCATAACTGGTATTGAGGTGTTTAAGGTGGTATTATTGCGGCTAGTTACTGTGTCTTTCTCTTTACACATACTGCAAAAATGTTCTATCAGATACGAGTCTCCCACCTCCGTGCTTCTGTGTCAGGACGATGCATTCACTGTTGCAGTCCTGGTTGGATTCACACCAAACGTGCTGAATTCCATTTGAGCCACACAACCTTATCTTGGTCCTATCTGATCAAAGAATGTGCGCAATGTTTATTGGGCTTCTTTTCAAGTTCTTCGTCAGAGTTTCATCTTGCGGTTTAGTGCAAAAGAGTGAGACAGGTTGAACTTCTGAATTGTTCTTTAGACTTTCTGAGCTGTGACAGAAAGTCAGATTTTCACTGATAACCCCTGTGCCAAGCCTGGAGCAGTTTCCATTACCATTACATTGTAAAAGTAGTGCACTGTCAGTGGCCTCATTTAAGAGGGATGAAGACCACAACTCTGATTAGTGGTTCTACGTCTTATTGAATAATCACAGTCATATTCCTCCTGATCACTGCTGTAGCAGTATTTGCTCTGGTTTAGTCGGTCACTGATCTTTCTGTATCCTTTTTCATCAGTGTAAAGTCTCACAATCTTTTCTATGTGGATCCATGATGCAGATAGACACAGAACATAAGTCCAAAACGGAAAAAGCTCTAGTGTTCACAGGTGATTTTCATGCATTTTGGCTGGTTGGAAATCACAGATGTACTCAGGGAGGTTTAAGTGATAGCAGGTTTTATAACTTTTGTGTCAGATCACAGGTGTATTCACCAAAGTATTTGTGCATTTGATTGTTCAGAAGAGGAATTAAATATGAGCCTAGAATATTTAATGCCCTGTTTCAAGCTGATTATTATCTCAGTAGTGTGACTGCAAAATTAAACTGCTTAGTCAGGTATGGTGGTTTGGTAATGCTGCAAATAAATGTAACTAAAAGGCCTCAAGGGACACGAACAAAGAACGACTCTCTGTTTGTCACATATGGACTTTTTTTTTTGCAGCAACAACGAGGAACTACTTTGGTGGCTTTGGGGAGTTTCCGGTTTCGTAAATTCTCCTTTTATTCCACTTTCTGCTGAGATCTGCTGTTTATAACTAAACAGAATCCTGTAACGCACAGGAAAAACGTCAAAGGTCAGCTGACAATTTACGTTTCAGGTCATTTGTTTAAATCATAAGACACAAGGCCTGAGACAACAATAAATCCTTCTTTTATTTTATACAGACGTGCATTTTTTCCACTCTACAAGACTGACTTGCTGCACGTACACTCGGAAACATTAACTTAGGTTTCATGGTCATGTGGTTACGTATACGTGCATCACTCTATAAAGGTATCCAGCAATCAAATATGCTGTCATGAGGTGATGACTATGTTTTTAAATTTGGACGACAGCACATATTGAGATTCTAGCAGTGGAACATCCAGAGTATCTGAGCCCAAAGCAGTTTCTTGGCAATTTTCTGCCACATTTTTATTTATTATGGGCTCATAGTTCATTGCACCATAAAGTCCTGCACTTGTATGGAAAAGGCACAATAACAGCTACAAGTAAAGAGAACTCAAACATGTCCTTTGTGCATTACGACACATTTCTAATGCAATAAATAATGATAACTGATGACTCAGGTTGTTCTGGCAACACAGAATTTTTAGTTTTTCACAGAATCTGGTTAGGGAAAACTATTTTTGGCATTTAAAAAAAAAAAAAAAAAAGCAAGGCCTGTACAATAAAGTACTTTTGATAAAATATCACAATTTTAAGCTGTAATTAGATGAGTAATTTGAGGATTGTCAGAAAGGTGAAAGTCCAATTCTGGCTGTTTGCAGTTCCCTCCTGATAAATGGTTTGATTTTGGTGATTTAAAAAAAAAAAAAAGACAACATGCTATTTCAACCCGCCGGCAGGATTTGGGATGAGAGTATAAACTGACTATTTCACGAATGTGGTGGCAGCGAAATATCTTTTTTTGCATAATATCTTGGCATGTGTCGGCATTATTACAGCCTGCTTGAATGTGCCATTTGTCCTAAAAAGGACAAAACTCAGCTAAATGTGCCGTTTGGACAAAGGTTAAAGAAACGGTTTTGCCATGGAAAAACAAGTCAGCATTTAAAATAAGACACGCATATCCCTCAGTTCTGCCGAACATAGACCACTATATTTGTCATCTGGAGACAGTTCACACCTTGGTGGGTCACTGCTCACATGTCTTGTCACATGAGAGTTGCGAGACTGAAAATGTGACTCACAATACAATGTGTCTCATCAATACAAGCCTTCATGTGAACATCAAAGTTTTAATATTCTTTTCAAAGGCAAAACCAAATAACAATGTCAAAACACTGGGACATGACAGAACTAAACACTGAGCCACTGCAAACCCCAAACTAACAAATATCTCGGTATTAGGCAACCAAAAGGAAAAAAACAAACAAAAAAACGACACTACATATAACATTTTAAGAAAAATTGCCATTTAGAGTAATATAGTATTATAGTAAGAGATGCTAAAGTTTGATTTGTAAAAACTGAATTGAAAAATAAAAAAGATAAAAGAGATAATATTTATGTATTTATGTATTTTTTGTATTTGTATTGTATGCGTATAATATTAGCAGAGCGAAGTAATAGTTTTGAGAAAAAACACGTCGGTCACAAATATTTTTGTGGATCCATTAATATTTACATTGAATTATACTGTAAATATTAATAGATATTCTGAAAAAAAAATCTAAATGTTCCTAAGTGATAAAATGAAAAAGGAAAAAGCTGAGAAATGAGCGAATATTTCAGGACAAAGTTGTAATATTGAACATTAATTCAGTTACTTCTCTGTTGCAATACAGCCACTGAATGTATTCTGAAACTTTGTCACTAATCACCTGTTTCCAGAGAAATTCTCACAAGAGGCCAGAAGGTTGGCAACAACAACAAACAGAAAGAGAAAAAAAAAAGTGAATGTACTTGTAAGGCTATGTTGAGGGAAACGTGTGTTGACTGTTCTGATATTTTTTTTATTTTTTTATCTGGTACGAGATTGTTTGTCTTCCTGGCAGTCATATGAAATCAAACCCACACAGTGATACCCGCGTGCCAGAACCAGGTGTATTTGTTTTTCTTTTTTAAGTATCGGTGAAGAGACAATTCCAAAGTTAATCAAAAGCACAGGAGAAGGATAGACACTGATTTGTCTGCATACCACTGGTTAATTTATAATTCTGACTATTATTTTTGATATCTAGTCATGCACATGGCATCTGGGGAAGTCCCGCCAAGATTTACAGTAATACGAGCTTCTTTCAACATTGTTTTCCTCTTTCTCACTCAGCCATGAAGCTTTGACTGATGAAGAACAAGCACCAGTTGTTGTGTGCACAGCTACTGAAGCTTTTAACTCCTTCAGGGGGAGTCATAGGTGTCTTGGTGGCCTCCCTCACTCGTCTGTTTCTTGCAACTGACTGACTGATTCAGCGGTGTATAGATAAGGGATGGACAGATGGTATAACATGACCACGGTTTTAAAATATTTTAAGGATTCATCTTGTCTTTCTGTTCCAGTTACACCCCACACGTCCTGCAGGGAAAGATGCTACGAGCCCTTTGATGATGAGATTCCTGGCTGCAGATGTGACAGCAGCTGTACTGACACCAACAGCTGCTGCTACGACTACCACGACCTCTGCACCGTTCCCAGTGAGTTTGACCTTTCCCTTCCTAAAACAGTCTCCCAAGATAGTTCAGATACTTCTGATGCTACAAATCTAGAAAATATATCTACTAGTCTTGATAAGCAGTAGTTTATGTTGATGCCTTCGCAGTTGAGCTGATGAGAATCACAGTTGCAGTTTTGCTTTGGGGAACCCTCAGGCAGTTTCTGGATGGTTTTTCTTTCTTGTTCCATTTTTACTCACTGTGGGCTCATTTTTCACAACCATATAAAGTATAATTCTCATGAATCATAATAAAATAAAACAAAATAAAATAATGAAAGCTAAATATCTTGAAAAATAAAATCAAGATGTAAAACATTTTTCCAACTGCAAACAGGTGGTGACTCTCTCTGTTTACATTTTAAATTTCTTTTCATATTTGTCACCTCTCTGCCTTCAGTTCAGCCAAAAAAGTAAAAAAAAAAAAGTCTCTATCTTTGTTGATAGCTTATTGGTTACACCAAAAAGCACAAAGGTTTCAGCCTTTAACAGTTCGCAAAAACAATTTATTTTATTTTTAAATGAGACATGTAGAATAAAGTGATTTTGCTTAGATATCATGATTTTAAGCTTCGATTTGGTTGCTTTCCCAACAAAATGGCACGTCACAGGTGGATAGTCCAAGGGTGGCTAAAAGGGTGACAAACTGACATTTTTTTCCCATTTTTATTTATTTATTTTTTTTTACTGTTTCCGGCTCTGACAAATGGTGTCAGTTGCTCAGGAGGACTGAAGCAAAATGGGGATTTACAATCAAACATTTCAGATGTGCAAATTGTTTCATGCTCAATTCAAATGAATGAGATGTTGTGCCTACCTCTGTACCTGTTCCCTTCAGCCCAGCAGTGGGAATGCACGAAGCTGCGCTGTGGCGAGAAGAGGCTGGATCAGAGCAAGTGTCAGTGCTCTGACGACTGTCTGTCTGCAGGAGACTGTTGCACCAATTACAAGCACGTCTGCCACGGTGAGACTGTGCAGGAGGACAAAGAAATCTAGAAACGAGACGATGGATATCACAAGACATAAGTTAAGACGAGGCTTAGGAAAGTTAAAGCTGCTTTACCCTAACAAACTGTAAATGACCCCGGCTGGTGTTGTGTGTCCCCCATATGCAGCGTGTAGACTATGTAGGTCATATCTGAAATGCTGGTGAGCTTTCATTTCGTTGGCTATGACTTTGATGTAATAAACAATGACCTGACTGATTAAAAAAAAAGGAGACTCATACGGGTATGTTTAATTTCCACACTGATTTTGGCCTGGGAAACGTTGTTCTGAGTTCTTCTCAGGATCTGAGTGCCTCCTGCAATTATAAAGTGCTGCTAGAGCAGACAATTAGGGTAAAAACACAACTGTGTTTGAAGATTAGCCAATTGTTATTGAACCATCAAATATAATTTTATTGAACGATGCAATGGTATTTGCAATGATTTACAATAAGCAATGGTGAAATGCAGCATACTAAGCATGCATTCTTTGTTTTTCCACCGTGTTACAGGGGACACTGAGTGGGTGGCGGATAAATGCGAGGACCTGTCAGCCCCTTCGTGTCCAGCAGGGTAAGACTGTATAATAAAGATTTATCATCATTGATGGGGAAATACAACAAACTCAGTGAGCTGAAGACAACTGATGAAAAAATGAGCTTTTTCTTGTAATGCATTTCTGCTTTTCTAAATTTATTGTGCAGTTAGAATCTGCCGCTGTACCGGTTTAGGTTAAGAAACTCTACGTACAAAGATTAAGGTGTAAAAAAAATATGTTTGCTCTTTGCTTTTTGTCAGTTTTTGAAGGATGTATTCTTACAATTTCAAAGCTCTTGTTGTCAAGCAGACTTCCTCCAGAATCCGTAAGCTTAATATTTACTCCAAAACAAGGTTTGCATAGGAGTGTTATAATTAAGTATGTTTCGAGCTATTACGTATTCTGAATCTGTATTTCCCCACTGAACCTATGATCCTGTTTTTCTTTTTTTTCTACTGAGCACAATGCACGTCCTTGAAGATAACCTGGCCAATGAGAACTGGTTCACATACTGGGAGACAGCTGAAACTCCTCTTTTCTATCAGTTGCTTTAGATGCATGCCTTTTGGACAACACACACACACACACACACACACACACACACACACTTTGAATTCGATCCAAGCAGTTTCTGTTCACATTTCAGTGAACTTCCACATGAACAGTGGTTAGCCTGTTCCAAATTAACCTCGGTAGCGTACAAGTCCAACCTCTGTCTGTACTGAACGGGGAAGTCCCAGCACAAGAAGATATCTGTCAGCTGAACCCAAAAAAGACTCAGTTCAGCTGGACATGAGATTCCTCTCTGTCCCTCTGAATTCCAGTGCTGCCTCACTTTACCTGTGACCTGAATAAATTCTACAACTGACAAAAACAAATGAACAACTACAAATGAAGATTTCTCCGGTTTGTTCTTGGGCTTCCAACTAAAGAATCGGGTCTAAGAGGAGGCTAAAATGAGAAAAACTGCACCTGCAATTTTAGGTTTTGTTGCATAACCCAGCTGGTTGTGAATAACTGCAATTTTCATGTTAATATCAAGAGCAAATATGAGCGCTATCCCTGCATGTGTATCAGGTATTTAAACCTCCTATTATTATCCACTCACAGCAGCTCTGCACCCCATCAGAGTATGTTTGTTAGAGAATTGAATTTGCATTTCTTTTCTTTTTTCTTTTTTCCCACCTTGTAGCTTTAAATCGCAGCCGCTGCTCCTGGTCTCTTTGGATGGCCTGAGGGCAGAGTACCTGCAGACGTGGCGCGCTCTCATCCCTGTTCTGGACAAACTCAGTTAGTGTGAACCGCATTATGCACTGTCAAATCTGATTTTCTCAGCTCAAACACATGAGGTCTCACAGGAAACGTAGCAACTCTACAGTCGACCTCTTTAACATGATTTTACACTTTCTTAGGAGACTGGTTATACATTGCAGATATCTGATATCTGAAGTCGAAAAGAGCATTTCAGATATCCACAACGACATCGCTCTTCTTCACAGAAACCTTTCCAATGCATGTAAAAACTGGATTTTGCACTTTTTGCATGACCATCTTGCAGTTTGTAGTCAATGCGCGTGTCAGTTGACATGCCCTGAATGTTGGCCTCATTAACATGTCCAACTCATTGAAAAACACAATGACGCACCACTCCATTCCTATTAGTTGGAAGCCTTTGATGGATTTAATTTTCTCTGGCACAGCTTGAAATGTGGTCATCTGTTCTTTTACGCAACAGGGGCATGTGGATCGTCAGCTCCTTACATGCAGGCCGCATTTCCAAGCAAGACGTTCCCGAATCACTACACCATTGTTACGGTAAAAGCTCCAGGCACCTACGCTGCTGCACATGGAGCCATGCACACGTACACGCAAACAGCACTTTGCCACGAACACAAATCTGATCCAGTGAAGCTCTGGGAGTGAAGCTTTTGTTGTGTTGTTGAACCGAAAGAGTGTAATTTTAGCAAGCGATGGTTGGAAGTTTCTGCAGTATTTCAGCGCTAATGCTTGCATATATCAAGTCAGTTTTATGTAAATGGTGCAAATGCACAACATAAGTCATCTCAGGGCACTTCACGTGGTAAAGACCCCACAAAAATATACTGCAGAGAGGAACCAAACAAATCCAATGATTACCTTAGAGCAGGTCTTTGGCAATAATTGGAAGAAGAAACTCCCCTTTACCCAGAAGAAACCCCTGGCAGAACCAGTCTTAGGGAGGGTGGTCACGTGCCTTAAGCAGGCAGGTTGAGGGTAAACAGGAGTCAGAATGCAATAACTAAATAATGCATATACAAACCATGAACAGTCAGTTTAACCAGTCAGTAAGTGTAGATTAGAAACATGAGAGATATCTGCAGACAGGACAAAAACAGACAAAGAAGGTTAGCATTATGCAATGGTGGCAAATACGTGTATGCAGGACAAAAAGTGTTGAGAAAAGGTGCTCAGTGCATCATGGGACATCCCCCTGCAGCGTAGGCCTATAGAAGGAAAATTAAAGAGTGATTCAGGGTCACCTGATCCTAAAAGTAGTGAGGGTTTCTGCCTACTGAATCCTAATTAGGAGCTGGTTTCATAGGAGAGAAGAATAATAAATGATGGTTCTGCCTCCGTTACATATCTGGAAAATCTAGCAACCACAAACAAACCTGCAGTCTGAAGAAAGTGCTCTGTTGAAATAAAATGGTACAACAAGGTCTTTAAGATAAATTGGGGCTTGGTCCTTAAGGGCTTTGCATGTGAGCAGAAGGAATTTAGTTAATATTCTGGATTTTACAGGGAGCCAATGTGGAGAAGCTGAAAAAGATCTGTCCTGTTAGTTCTTGTCAGAGCTCTGGCTGCAGCAGTTTGGATCAGCTGGAGGTTTTTCAGAGAGTTCATGAGACATCCTTGATAAGAAGGATTTACAGCTATCCAGCCGTGAGGTTACAAATGTACGGATCAGTTGTTCAGCATCAGTCTGAGTCAGGAGTTTTGAAACAACAATCCCTGTGAGCAAGACGTTCAGGAAACAGCTTCAGTTCTGTCATCTAATAATGCCCCAGGGTCAGCTGAACTATATCTTGGCATTTTGCAACATAATTTCTGCAGAGGCTTGAGGAACCTCCCTGTGAAGCATTTGTTTAGTAGATCTGCAGTGAGGGAATTCCTTCCACTCTGACTCACTCATTGCTGGGGATCACTCTGCTCTGTCATAAACATGTGATGACTCACAGATGAATTTTATAGAGAAACTAGTTCCGATCCAAATATCTGTCACGTCACACGTTTCTTTCTTCCCTTCAGGGTCTCTATCCAGAGTCCAACGGCCTGGTCGATAACTCTATGTATGATCCGGTGTTAGATGCCAGCTTCTCTCTGTCCAACTCAGAGAAAGACAACCCCGCCTGGTACCTCGGGCAACCCGTGAGTCACAATATCCTTGATAATAAGCCATGCAAACATTACATAAGATGCAGTTGTTGTTTTAAGTAAGAGCTCCTTTTCTGCAGCAGTGTTGTCTGGTTCTGAATATGCAAAGACACGTATCTTCAGTAAGTTCTGTGAAATGCACTTGTGAAACCAACTAAATGTCAGCTAAGGTGAACTTCTTCTGATTGCCAATGTGATAAGATAGGGTTGAGATCTCGAGGTAACAGGATGTCAAGGATAATTTCATTTGATTACGTGGTGCAACTAAGGCAAATGGAATCTTTTAGATAAAGATCTGTGTTAGATGTTGCAAAAGATGGACACCTTATTTAGTGCTGATCCACACTAGTTGGTGAAAATCAAATTGCCTGTCTTTTTCTGGAGATTTGGCACACAGCAAAGTATCAGGGACTGAAGGCTGGGACTTTCTTCTGGCCGGGATCAGACGTCCAAATCAACGGAACCTACCCTGACATCTACCAACCTTACAACGGGTAAGACTGGCATTCCTGTGTGTTCTGCTAGTGCCGGGACGTGAGCCAATTTGATTTGAAAAAATAAAAACAGACACGCCACAATTAAAGATGAGAAGACATCTGTGCTGCAAACAAACCAGTTTGTTAGTTGGCAAATGTGCTGTTTTCAGTTTATCTTATCCCCATTAGATTATTAAGCTGATTCACACGTCTTGGTCATACTTACCAGGAAAAATTCGCTGTGCAACATACTTCAGCACTGAGTCACACAGTGTAGCTGCAATCTGCAAACATAGAAACTATCCAAGAAAACAGTCTGCTGCTCCTCACTGAGCCACTGAAAGCCAAGTTAGTCACTATTTTCAACTGTTCTTCAAGTCTCCTAAGAAGTCCATGAAGCACCACCACCATTAATTTCATGTCTCATTGAATGACTGCTTTCAAACATTGTTGCTCAAATTGTGAACCTAACCTGAGATGTACAAGCTCATGAATCATATTTTGGTAGCAGTTCATACAATTAATTAACTAAAAATGTGAAAATGTACAGTAACGTACAGATTTAAATATTTCTACAGTGTTGACATTTGTGTGTTTATAAATTAGGTAATTAATTTTTTTTTGTATTACATTATATGTTAAACATTTAAATGTTTATGCTTGTCATTTTAAGAGAATTGCATTTGCAGTTATCGCAGTCAGAGGCCTTCATGATTCTGATTGGTGGTCACGTGCAAGTCAGAATGAGGAAGTTGTGTTGTTGTAAATCATTATCTGTCTCCATAGTGGTGTTTCTCCTTAGAAAAGTGATCCAAGCACCACACATTAAACCCACAGTACTATTCAATGTCAGGCAGATTGAAAACATGCCAGATAACTGTTCGCTGCAAGACAAGCGAAGCAGTTTCAACTGAGTTTAAATTTTTTGCACATCTTCACGCAGAAGCAGGTTAACTAACAATGTTCAGTATGCGCAGTTAAATGTAGCACAAATGTACTGCAACAACGCTTGCTGTCTGTGAACGTTACTGGTTTTAAAAGTTGCTCATTTTTCTTACCGGTCATCACTGTAGAGCTGAAATCACTGAACAGAATCCACACCACAGACTAACAGTCAATGAAGTCACAGGAAACAAATGCAGTTGTATCGTCCACTTTTGATCTCCTGTGAGAGAGAAAAATGATGAGAAAATGTGGAGCTTTTCAGCGTTGCATTTTAAATCATTGTGAAGACTCACGTGCTGCGACATCTTCAGCATCCAAATATTTATCAGTTGCTGATTCAAGTCTGCAAAACAAAAATTTTAAAACTAAATAATGAAAATCACATCAAGTCTAATGGATGCAACTTGATTCACAGGTTACTGTAAATGTGTTTTAGTCCAAGTGTTTTTTAAGCAACACTTTATACTTTGGTTTGATCTTTGAGCCAGACAACATAATTATAATTTGTGTGGCAATAAAATATCCATAAATGTGCAGTGTGTTGATACAGAACTGGCTGATAAGACTGTATGTAATATGACGGGCAGAATAAAGCAATCATTGCAATAAAGCAGCCATAACCGGTGATGTAGCACAGATGTGCTGTGTTGTTTTGGTAAGAGCAGAGCCTTTTATCACTGCGTGGGGTGGTTGGCTGATGAGGAAGCATTGGTCTGCCAATTCAGATGTTCTTCAGCTGAATCAGCTCACGGCTGAAATTTCAAGAATTCCTTTTGACGCTCTTTCCTACGTGTTTTCTGGTTCAGATAAGAATCGTTTACGTGGTGTTTACGTCCTAGATGTTCTGAGCGGGCTATCTGAACATTTTGTTGCTCTTTAGCAACCAGGGAGGAGTTGCATGGTTACACTGATAGGGATTTTGAAAGGATAAGAGTGCACAAAACTTATGAAAAGACCAAACCCAAAATCTCTTAAGCTAGTATCTCAGTTCTTTGTGCTCCCTGCTCTGTCTTCCAAAACAAACATAGTTTCAAAGGACAAATGAAATGTACGACATCAGGAAGAGCCTGTCTGAACATGCAGCACAACTCCTGATACAGCCTCTAATAATACCACACATTGACTACTGCAACTCCTTACTGGCAGGCATCCACGGCAAACCTCTGCAGATGATCCACAATGCAGCACGTCTGGTTTTCAACTGGCCAAAAAACAGCACATTACCACGCTGTTCAAAACTCTGACAGACACTTGTCCACAAAACTACAATGAGAACAGCTCCCTCCTATCTGAACTCTCTCCTTCATGTCAACACTCCAGCTCACTACACTCGACCAACAAAAGCTGCCTGATCCAACCACCACAACAGGGCCTGAGGTCGAATGCTAGACTCTTCTCCTCTGTGGTTCCCCGGTGGTGGAAACTCTGTTCAATCTGCTGATTCCCTCTGAGTCTTTAAGAAAAGACCAGCTCTTCACTGAAAACTTCTGCTCTTGACAGACTGGAAAAAAGAAAAAGAAAAGAATCCTATTACCTTCTGCTCTGCCTGTAGGCACCAAAGTACCAACACACCTGGACTTGTTTTTTTTATGGCACTTATCCAGGTTGCTTTCTCCCGACTAGATCCTTGCTTGTGTTGTATCTACTCTCAGATCTAAGTCGCTTTGGATGGAAGCGTCTGCCAAATGAAATCGTAGAATTAAAAAAAAAAAAAGCTCAGTAAAAACAGTGTTTTTGGTCAACATTTCAGTTCACTGATGTCTTTAGCTTTTGAACAGAGGAGCTTAGTCGTGCAGAGGGCTTTATGTTCACTCACAATAATCCTTAGGTTGCGTTTACTGCCACTGCAAGGCTAGAGGAACCAAGTGCAAACACTGGACGAAGGAAAAGACTGCAGGGTTTGTTCTGAGAGCAGAACACTAGAGCAGGTCATCAGTGGGAGCCGGGGGCTGAGGCTCGGACTCGTACCCTGTAAAGATCTTTTAACTGTGATGGTATACAGATTTCCCTCGTTTTGTTCAATTACAGATAATAAATTAAAGAATCACAAATAAATAAATAAATAAATAAATAAAAGCACGTTAACCACTAAAAACAGGCCAAAACTGTAAATAAAGTCCGCATCAAAAATCTCAACAGTCATTCATTCAGCCATTCCAATTTTTACTGCACCTAAATCAGCCAAAAGTGCCACTATTTTACAGATATTAGGACTAGTAGTTGGAAGACGGGGGCTGAGGCTCAGACTCGTAGTGGGGAGTCAGGGGCAGAGACCAGTAGCTGGAGGCTGAAGTTGTCCTGAGCCGATTCATGCACAGAACTGAGAGCACAGAGAAGGTGAAGCTCATTAAACCAGAGCTGCAGATTATGAAAGACGGGTCTTTAGAAGCAGACTTGATGCAGCAGCTGCAGCACACACACAAGGGAGAAAGGGAGCGGCTGCATAGCTTCACGTCTTGGTTTTGATCGTTTCATGGGAGTTTTGTAACGATAAGAAAAAGCACAGAAAATAACCAGACTCGTACTGATTTTCCTTTTGGAAAATTCTGGTGGCAGATAAGATGTCTCAGTAATGTGTTTACTTTCATCCTCATCAGACCTTCCACACTGCAAAAACTCCTCCTCCCACACGTATCTACAGCACCGCACGCCGTTCCTCCGATAACACGCCTGACTATTACTGCTGCAGCTCTGCAACCATCCTCAAAAGTGTCTCAAATAATGGACTTAAAGATGATAGACAACAAATTCAAACCCATGCATTCCATTATTCCATCTCTGGGTCACAACAACGACTGATTCAGTCGACCTATTCCCAGCAATAAATTAAATGCAAGATGAAACGACTAACTTACTGATTTAGATAAGCTATTTAAGTTGCAAACATTATTTTGATGAGTTTTGAAATAATGTTAGTAATTACATCAACTTAATATTGTCAGCAACTGAAACTCAAATGTCTGTGTTAGTTGATTTGGAATTACATTTACATTGGGGTAACTTGGCTTTAGAACGTATTTTTTTCCACCTTGAGTTCAGGTTTTCAAGCTGCCTTTCATATACAATTTCAAATTTAAAAATACTCTAATCATGGAGAAAAAGTCAGGTCCTCGAACTCAAAGTAGTTTGTCTGAACATAATTTTATTAGAGGTTATAACCCCCCAAAATGTATTTTTTATACTCAAATTTTTTTAGAGTGTAAACAGGTGTTTTGCTGATTTTGATCGGAAAAAATAGTTGGATCAGCTTAAATGAATTGCTTTAATTAGCAACACACAGTTTTGTTAAGAAGTCATATTAAACAGACTTAAATCAATTGAAACTTTTTGAATTCAAAGTTTTCATTGCTGCAGGTCATTTCTAAGGAAAGTCAACATGAAGTTCCCCATTTTTTTCAACTGATGTAATTATTTTTATCTAAACATAAAATGTAAAATGTGATGTTGTCATTAGACTTAGATTTTTTCTTCTTCTTCTTTTTTAATCCAACTTGATTAACTTGCAGCAGAACATGAAGGGTGTTTAGTGAACGCACCATGCTAAAGGAGCACTACACCTAATTTTCATGCTCAGGCTGAAGTTAGAATACCAGTTTAAGGAACCAAAGTGTAAAATTTCAAGTTAAAAGAATCCACAAAAGTAAACTTCCCCCCCAGGGCAGCTGTGGCTACAATCGTAGCTTACCACCACTGGAATGAATGTGTGTGAATGAATAATTGACAGTGTATGTGGTTGGAGTTACTCCTTGAGTGAGAAAAGCGCTACATAAATCTAATCAGTTATTGTTGTTGTCACAAATGAGGAAAAATAAATAAGACAAAATACCAGAAGCTTTTAGTTTACATCTCTACTGTGAGCTCTCTACTCTGTCTGTCTGCAGCTTTCACTTCCAACCCCACTGCTTTCTTAAAAAAGTCGCAAACATAGCGTTTCATTTAAAAATAGTCATAGTTTGGTAATTTCCTAAAGTGGCTGGGTGCTGTAGTTTTTATTTATTGTTTTCAGTGGAAGATAAATCCACATTTGGTGTTGTCATACATGTACATTTCATGGAGGAAAGAGTGGACACATCATCCTCGATATTAAGAGTAATTAGAATATGTGGAACAAGTAGTGTTCCCAGCGCATCCCCCCCCCCAAAAAAAAACATGATCTGATCAAATAGCAAAGAGAATAAAAAAATAAAAATAAAAAAATAAAAATAAAAAAAAAGAAGTTAACACTACTCATAATGTCAAGACATGGACTTTCATTTTCTGTTTTCATTTGGTCTTTTTTAACTCTTTAAATATGAATCGAGTCACATGTAATTATCCCACAACACCCACACACACAAATACATTCCTGCTATAATCTGATGCAGAAATGGCACGAATAGTTGGTCAAAATTGCAGGAGAGGAAGTGTTTGAGACATGTGGTTGTTTTCTTGTCCAAAAGCACGAGCACGCGTTTGTTGTGGGCTGTGACACACACCAGTGTCTGGTAGCCTGAGAACTTGAATGTATTACTCAAAATAGACCTCCTCAATAACCTTTAATCACCTCTGAGGTAGCCATGTCAACATATAGAGATAGAGATTCTGTTTCATGCGTGACTGTGAGCTCCAGACAAAACAGAGTTGAGGGTTTTCCCACAGAAGGATGTTCTCCAACCCTAACAACCCCCCCACTAATTGACCCACTTGAATTTTTGTTTATCGCTCTGAGCTCCTGTCCCATTTCAACTCACTGTGGGCTCTTTTTTTTCTCTCACTGCAATCTAAAGTCCTGCAACTCTATGGAAACAGCACAACCATGACTAGAAGTAGCGAGAAATCATGTGTTCTGTGCAGTATGACACAATTACAATGCCTTAAATCATTAAAAAAAGGAAAAAAAACAGTTGACTATCTTTGAATATTTAAAACCTGGAATCAGCATCTCCAATGCTTTGCTGTGGCTAAGGTGTCACCAACACTGTGGGAAAAAAAAAACAAAAGTCGCTCAACATGCTGTAGATATTTCACTATTTGTATTTTAAATTGTTTTAGTATTTTCTTCTCTTTGCTCTGTCCGCACACAGCATGCTGTTCAGCCGAAACATCCCTGAGTCTCTTGATGTTTACAGCATCTGCTTTCTTGCCAATGTTTAATTTTCAGTATAGTATAAAAAGATTTTAATGAAATATGGTGCATTTAAGCTTAGCTTTGGTTTACTTTTGTGATGAAACGGTATGAAACAGATCAGCAGGACTGTTGACAAGTCAAAAATGTAACATTTATTTCCTTTTTTTCACAGTTTGTGGTTCAGGGAAATTGTGATTTTTTTTTTTTGGATTAAAATAAAAACAAAACAAAACATGCTTTTCAACCTCTCTGTCAGGTTTGGGGTTTATCAGTGTTGAAATAAACACGACAAGTACAAAAATGTTTTTTTTACACACAATATTTGATGTTTCAATCTGTTCTTTTTCTTGTTTGTTTTAGCAAAGTGCCATTTGAAGAAAGAGTTTTTACTGTGCTGAAGTGGCTGCAGCTGCCTGATGATCAGAGGTTGGTTGTTCCTGGATTCACAGGATTCAGTCATTCAAAGTTTTTGCTTGTTGGATTTAAGCTAAAAAAATAAAATAAAATAAAAAATTACTTTTCTCCCCAGACCAGATTTCTATACGTTGTATCTGGAGGAACCTGATAAATCTGGACACAGCTACGGTCCTGTCAGCGGAGGGGTAAGCTCACCTCAACTCGATTGTATCAAGAGGAAGAAACTAAGGAAAACGCATCTTTTTAGTTTTTGTCTGTTTCTCATTTCCTCTGCTCGGTTCTGTCCCCTGACTCTTCAGTGAATCAGGAATTGTTTGACCCTGTTGTTTGCATTTTTCACTGATCTGCAATTTACCACTTTAGTCAGATCTCTGTGTTCACATCCTCTGAATTCCTCACACACACGGCATAGAATCAATTGCAGATCCACATCCTGCAGCCATTAGCACAACCGATTACTGATGAGGCTGTTAATGGCACCATTGGAAAAGTTTCGAGGGACTTAATGACAAATCTTCATCAATATTAAAACCATTTTAATCACATTAGCAAAGACGAAGCTCTTTATGAAGCTCAACAAACAGCTTGGACAGTTGTGTAGTGCCTTACACAACTGAATGGTTTACGGAAAAAGACGTCTAAATTCCCTGATTGCAGCTTCTTAAATGTGAATATTTTCTGGTTTCTTTACTCCTCTGTTTAAACTGAACATCTTTGGATTGTGGACAAAACAAGACTTTTGTCATCTGGGGCTTTTTGGGAAACACTGGTTGAATTTTATATTATTTTAAAAACCATTTTCTGACATTTTATAGACCAACCAATGAACCGAAAGATTGAGAAAACAATCAACAAATAAAATCAACAATGAAAACAGTCATTAAACGCAGCCCTGGTGTGATTCCACCCTATGAGCCATTTTCAGGGTATTTTAATACCTTTACATTTAAGCTCTTATCTTGGTCATTGGAAGGACGAACCACACATGCTACATGCTGTTTTTTTCAAAACAGTTGAGGCAATCCAGATCGTCTATCTTTTGAAATGATAATAAGTGCATTTTTTTTTGTATCAGCCTTTATATCAAGAACAAAATAATCCCTACAATGAACATATTGTGTTGTTACAAGGATCTCGCTCTAAAACACTGGCAGTAGAGATACTTTTTCACAACTGTGTAGGGGAGAGTTTCTGGAATCTGGTAAAAGTCCGAACCATAATGTTAGGATGCTGCACTCATTGTTTTATTCACATATGTAGCCTTAATGCAGAGTTGGATTTCATTCAAAATGACTTTCTTCTCGCCAACATTTCTTTGTACAAACAAGGAACTGCAATTGTTAGAAAGGTCAAGTCATGCAGTGTTTGTTTGACATGTCTCTGTAAAACATACTTAGAGTAATGCAACTGAGAAGAAGGGAAGTGAATTCAAAGTGCGTCTGTCAAGCTCTAAGGGCAACATGTTGTACAAGATGAATACAAATATATATTGTCAAGCCAGTGCTAAAGTAGAACTTCACAGTTAGCTCAGTCTTTTAAAGCTATCATATTGTGTCTTTTTTCAGCAAATTAACTGAAGTCTCGCATGTCCCCAGAATGTATATTTTAGTTTTTCACCTCAAAATACTGCAAACAAGGTTAATTTTCACCATGACAGCATAACTCCTGGTTTTAGCTCTCATCTAAACGGGCTGTTTCAGTGTCTGTAGCTGTAAATGTATCTGAACTGCCCCTTTAGGAAGAAGGCTCTCTGTTTACGATTGACAGTGATTAAATCAAAGCGTGAGACTAGGAGATTCTATTGGAAACATGTCGTCGTCTTTACTCGTGTTTGGCGAGTTTGTCAGATAACGTTTCAGTTCAAAAGTTAAGATTTTAGTGTTGCAGATTAGCAGCTTGGAAAGGGTTGTAAAGAAAGTCAACCAGTTTGGTGAACTGTGAGGCAGCTGCTCATTCTTACCGCTTCACCTGAATGCAGTGACCAGAAGGGGGCGGGATCATGCTAAACAACTTTCAGTGGAGTTCCTCGGTTTCTACTTCGTCACTGGATAACATTCTTACTGGCTTGTAAAGCTGGAAGGCCAGGGGCCCTTGAGGAATGGCAGTAGTAAGCGTTTTCATATCTTAACAGCTTCTTCTTTTTTACAAGTTTTGAAGACGTACAAAACACAATGAAAGTACAATTCACCACATGCGATCTGTAAGTATGAGGAATTAATAAATCCTTGTGTGGAGGATGTTGGTTTGACTGATACATTAACAAGCCAGTCAACATTAAACCGTCAAATTGTGTCAAAGAAAGGAAGTCCACCTTTCAAGGCAGTCAAGCATCTGGATGTCTGTGATTGGAAAGTCAGTCAGTATACAGCAACACCTCACTGACAGGTCTTTGAAGTCTGTGGTAAAACTGGTGCCAGAGTGCTTTAAGGAACTGTTGTTTAAAGTAAATGTCAACCTCGGCTGCCTGAGGACGAAACGCAAACGAGCTCACTGACTGATGTTAACAAGGAACTGGTGTTTCAGTATAACTTGTTTTACAGGTGGGAAAGAAAAAAAACAAAAAGGAAATAGTGAGTGAAGCTTTTCTCTTAGTTCTTTCTTTGTGGAGTGATGTCTTTTTCAACTGCAGGAAAACACAAGAGAGCATTCTGGAATTATCTACATCTGTGTTTGCATTTCCATTTATTGGTTCTGTCAATCTTTTACTTATTGTGGGCTCATTTTTCATTTTGCAAACGCTTTCATTCCAAAGTGAGGTACATCTGAGGGCAGATAAAACACAAGCAAGGTTCGAGTCAGGAGAAAACAACCTGGATAAGTGCCATAGAACAAGGTCAAGTGTGATAGGGCGTTGATGCCAATAGCGGGCTGTGGGGGAGGTATTAGGATTGCCAGTAAGGAGTTGCAATAGTCAGTGTGTGATATTATGAGAGCCCGTACCAGGAGTTGTGCTGCATGTTCAGACAGGAAGGATCTGATCTTCCTGATGTTGTATAGGGCGAATTGACATGACCGAGCAACAGAGGCCACATGAACCATGAAGGTCAGTTGGTCATCAATCATGAGTAAACGACAGGAAACGACAGGAAGAGCAGGGTATCATCAGCATAGCAATGGTATGAGAAACCATAGGCATGGATTATTGCACCAAGTCAGGTTGCGTATATTGACATTTCTCTGCAATATAAAGAAAAAAAATATCTTAAATTATCATGTACAATACTGTAAAAACAAATGGGGTGTCCACATATTTAAGATAATTTACTACCTATGCAACTTTATTTTGTTTCCATACTTGTCTCTTCTCTGCTCTGTGGAACCACTGCCTGCAGTTTAGTCAAAAAAATAAATAAATAAATCTATGAATTTTTCTCATGTGACTGGTGTCACAGCAGAGTCACTAATCGCTTCCCAGTTGTGTCAATGAGTGCACGTCACAGATTGCATATGTGAAGTGTCATTGAACCTGTATTTACTCTTAACAGTTTATTCATGTTTCATCAGAAGCTGCTTAATTTGCACTAAACTTTTGGTTTTATTTTAAATATGCCTTTTTTAATCACTCATGTTTGCTTATTTAACCTGTTGCCCTTGTTTTATAGTATTCTCTAGTCTCCAGGTAAAGCTGATTCTGTTTGATATGGAAGTAGTTTGTAGATCATCTGAAAGCTGAAAATCCAACACTATTTTATTTCTTTTATTTTTTACAGTTTCTGGCTGCGTTCACTGATGTCATTTTGCCAGTTTTCTAAAGATCAAACCTTTCCAACACGCCTGCAGGCTTTTTAGTTTAGAGAGTTTACAGAGCATGTCGCAATAAAACAGGTGCTGGATGTTTCATCAGCTGAAAGCATCTGCACATGCACGCAGAGACGACCATTTAGTCTGAGTCTACTTGCTTTTCTGCCAAAACAGCTGTGGGTGAGGGATTGTTTACACCTGGAAATAAACTTGTCAAAGATTCTTAATACGATGATGTCAACCTGGGGATATTCTCAATGTTGATCTTGGAATCACAGGTAGTTTCAGTTACGTATCTGTCAACATCAGTTTCCTTTAGCCAGAAACAGCACTCAGTCCATCGAGGAAGTTTTTGAAAATAATTGGACTGCATACTTTTCTAAGATTACAGGCAGAGCACTTTGCAATTTGCCTATGATACGAGTATGGAAGTAACAGGGAGTTCTGCACATTGGTTCAGGCACTTTGACGTGCGCAAACCCACTCATTTTATTGTCCTCAATAGGAAACTTGGCTTGCAGTCACAAGATATATTTAAAAAACTAAACATGTATACAATGTCTAAAACAAATGTCTAAATTTCTGCAAATTAAGCAAGAAACGCACGAGTTTTTAACCTAAAGCCTGGGAAAAGAGCTTCAAACTCAAAGTGGAGGTGTTGGTCCTTACAGTCAAATACAGACCAGGCCTTAGACGGAGAACCTGCTGGGCAAAGACAGCTGCTAAGGGGCTCTGTGAGTGACTTATCACATGACCAGCTGCTTCACAATACAGCTGAGGCAGGTTTAGTCCCTGATGTTCTCTTACCGAACGAACCAATTGCAGAAAACATAAGAACTGCGACTGAAACTGCTATGTGAGCGCCACAGAAAGGGTTAGAAAGCCAGTAAATACTGCAGGACAGACCAAAGGCCAAGTCCAATAACAAAGCACACAGTGGACGTACTTTTGCAGTATATAGCAGCTAGTTACAGACTGAACTGTAGCACCGTGATCCTTCCTGAGGTGTGATGAGCACAGGATCTCTGGAGAATTTAGACTCTCTCCAGTGTGTGGGCTCCCTCAATTGAAAGCATGCACAAATCAATGCACTTGCAAAGTTCAGCACAGACTACTTCAACTACAACGTTTTTAACGATTAACTATAAGGGTGTGGATGTTGAAGAATCTCACTAAAAACAGGATTTGTGTTGAGTACCAGTGGGCATGCTCGGGGTGTGGAAAGTCCACACAGAGCTGAACTGAATGAAGCCTGCTGCCCACAGACTTGGGTTAATGAGGAAATTTACATGACGTATATTTCTGACTGCTTGCGGACCTAAGGCGACCCCACACTGGTCTTGACACATCAACAAATCTTCCTGGGTTTCACATCCGTCTTGAAATCCTACACAGTATTTATTTCAGGCCAAGATAAGAACTCGATGGCACCATTCCAAAAGAAAGATTTCCTTTCGATGAAGTCATTCTGGAGTAGGTTTACTTTAGGCAGTGTTTACGGTTGATGTAATGCTGCATCACCCTACTTCTGCACGGCAACAGTCTCTCTTACCTCGATTACAACCTACACTTGAAGGTTAAGGATAAAAATACACTGGTTTGGGTGCTTAGGTTAAATTGACTATATTTGGTAATTTCTGAGTTTGATGAAGATCTAACCACAATTTAACCCTCTAAGCACTAATTATAGGCATGTTATCTTAAAAACAAGTTGATTTAGATTGAACTGTAACAATTACAGAGAACTGCTTCATTTTCAACTTTTTGACTGTCATGAGTTACTCATCTTTACATGTTAATTATACCTTTTTAATCAAGAAAAGTCATCTTTGTTTTTCCTTAAAAACTAACTCAGGCATTTTAACTGTCATATTGTGGAGGGGACATTTGAGTTCTTCGTACTTCTAGTCATGGTTGTGCTGTTTCCATAGAGGTGCTGGACTTTATATTGCAGTAAAAATGAGCCCAGAGTGAGTAAAAACATGTGGCAGGAGCAGAAAATGGCCAGAAAAATACAAGGAAACTTATGTAAACACACAGTGAGTGAAACACAGAAAGACAAAGCTGTTTGATAGCTTGCAGCTGTACTCAGTCAACACTCCATCAGAAGGGCAACAAATTAAAATGTTCGATCCAACAATTGCCTCTGGATCCTGTTTCAATCTCACTCCATGAGATTGTTCCTCGCAGTTTCCTTTGTGTGGTTCCAGTGTAAAGCCAGTATTTACAGCACTGTGCTATATTACAGCATAATTTAGAACCAACTCATGCTTTGATGTGATTGCTATTAACTGGCAGCATATCCATTCTGAACTTGGTAAGAGCTTACTGTCACGGTGCAGACACAGATACAGGCAAAGGAGCTCCTTAACAAAGGAGTTCATTAAATTATAGATTAACAGAAAACAATATAGAGGGATGAAGCTAAACAGAGGGGGAAAACCAGAATGGATTTACAAAGGGGGGAAAAACTACAAAAACCCTTGAAAACTCTAAACAAAGAACTACTAAGATTAAAAAACAAAGCTACTCAAACAAACGGGGATACTTACAGGACAGGGGACAAAAACTGAAGAGGGGCAGACAGGCTCGGGTGATCCCGGATCTGGCAAGGGCTGGGGGCAGGTACAGGCTGGCTGGGGCAATGCAGGCTGGAAACCAGTGGCAGGAACACAGGAGATGAAGGTCAATGGTCTATGGTCAGTGTATAGAGGAATGAACAGGGCTTTATAGCAGGAGATGGATGATTGAGTTCAGGTAAGCCCATCCCCTCATCTGTCTCCAGTACCTGTGATCAGGCGGGCTGCAAGCAGGGCTGGAGTGACTAAGGCCCTGTTTAAATGTGGCAAAAATAGATTTAATGCATCTGGGCCTTTGGTTCACACGTAAACGAAGCTACAAGTCACTGAAAACGATCGTATCTGACAACTCCGGCCAAAGTGGAGATTTGGAAAAACTCTGTCTTTACGTTTGCATGTAGACAGGAAGAGACGGAGTTTGACGCCACAGTGTGCGACAAAAGCGTCATCAGACATAATATGTGTGTGACCTATGTTTACAGTTTGGCTACTGTGTGTGTTGCTGTTAAAGCAGTGCTAGTTTTTACATTTGTGCAAATGCTTTTGTCCTTTACATTCAGAAATGTTCTATTATGTGGAGGAGCTTCTCTGTCGGGCCAAACAAACGACCCTCGTGCCATTATCGTTGAAGTAACAAGAAGTAATTTGTGCCATTCATTGTTGTGTTTTTTCCAGGATTCTGATTGGCCAAGCATGGCTTTATGCTTCTCGTTACACTGCCCCCTATAGGTTTGGCATGCTCATAGCAGCTCTTGACGTGTTTATGCGGGTTTGTGTAAACAAAGATTTTTTTTGAAAACGATCTGGTGTGAACAATGTTATTTTTGATTTCTTTTTTTTCCAGCTCATAGCAGCGATCCAGGGTGTGGATAAGATCATCGGTCAGCTCATGAACGGCCTCAAGCAGCTCGGCCTGCACCGCTGCGTCAACATGCTGATTGTGGCTGATCACGGTAACATACAGTGCCAAACCTCCCTGATTTACACCCATTGCTGGTCCTTATTTATTTTGCTTTCATTTGATCTTTTTTTTTTTGTTGCAAAAAATGCATTCTGAAAACAGACGAAGTCACTTAACTTGTTATCACAATGTCACTAATATGCCTTTTCGTAATATCAGATTATTTTCCCGAGAAAATCCAAGCAGCTGGTGATTCACTTTGAACAAACGGATTTTTAACAATGTTATGATGATACTGGCTAAAAAAAAACTACAATGGAATCGCTGACTGCCGTTGACGAAGAAGAGAAATCACGTCAGTGGTGTTGTGTGGCATCCAAAAAAAAGTGATCTAACACTGACATACTGTTGCAGGTATGGAGGAGACGAGCTGCGACAGGAAGGAGGTTCTCCAGGAGCTAGTTGGAGATACCAGCAATTACTTTGTAATTCAGGGTCCGTTTGGGCGCATCCGTGGTATAAATAAAGACACCGTCGGTGAGTTAATGTACAGACACAACCTACTTTCCTGTTGCTTCACTAACCACACTGATTAAGTAATAATCCAGGTATTAGTTCTGATCCACACTGAAACTCTGCACGTTGATGATAGCTTTCAAGAGGCTTGACATTTTATCAGCTTATTGAGAACCGTGGCGTCTCCCAATAAGTATCCAGCTGCATTCCTGTTAAACACACAGTGAGTGAAACACAGAAAGACAAAGCTGTTTGATAGCTTGCAGCTGTACTCAGTCAACACTCCATCAGAAGGGCCTCTAGATCCTGTTTCAATCTCACTCCATGAGATTGTTCCCCGCAGTTTCCTTTGTGTGGTTCCAGTGTAAAGCCAGTATTTACAGCACTGTGCTATATTACAGCATAATTTAGAACCAACTCATGCTTCGATGTGATTGCTATTCCATGCATATCCATTCTGAACTTGGTAAGAGCTTACTGTCACGGTGCAGACACAGATACAGGCAAAGGAGCTCCTTAACAAAGGAGTTCATTCAATTATTATTTATTTATTATTATTTTCATTTATTATTTACTTATTGGCGTCTCCCAATAAGTATCCAGCTGCACTCCTGTTAAATACAAGCTCCAGTAGACATTTTAATTCACTAGTTGGACAAAGTGCACATCTGTTTAGTGTAAAGTGGAACAAAACAACCCTCTTATTCCTGGACAACCCAGGTGTTCAGCCACTCATCAATGCATCTGCGCAAGTAAACATTCCAGAGCGTCGAAGGTTGGGTTGGCAAAAGCAGCCAAGTATGACGATAGATACATATCTCGCATCTAATCTCAGTTTTGTTTGTTACAAGAGAAGATGACTTTGACTGACAGCTTAATAATGACAGTTTTGACTCTACTCCAAGGGAAATTTAGCAACTTCAAAACTTTGTGTATCCGTCCCCTGACTTATGCTTTTCAATAACCTTATTACAGAGTTACAGAGGGGTGTTCTTTTGTCTTCATGGTGTAGTTATAGCCAGAAGTAAAGTTGTCCTTAAATGTGTTCATACCCTCCCATTAAAGAAGGAAAAGAACAGCTGTCACTGAGATAAGTTGAAATTGACAAAAGTAATAATACAAATTTTATGAAAATCATGACATTGCTTTTGAATTGTGGTTCAACAGAAATATTAAAAAACAAACAAACAAAAAAACAAGCAAACAAACATGATGGGACCCGTAAAAACTGTTGAACAACCCTTTGAGCCAATCACTACAGTCAAGTGTTTTCTGTAGCCCTCAATCAGACTTCTGAACCTGTTGACACGTATTTTGATTTTAATCCACTGCTTATCAGCAAAGTACTCGTAATTTGTCCTGGACAGTTCTGTTTTTTTTTAAATTATTCTTTTCAACCACAATTCAAAAGCAATGTCTTATTTCACTAAATTACAATTTTGCAAATTTTTATTTATGATTACTTCGTTCAGTTTCTAGTTGAGTGACTATTGTGAATTTTGCCTTTTCTGTAATGGAAGGGTATGAATACATTTAAGGACAACTGTACTGATTCACCACTGACTGGTGACAGGTGTCTTTATAGTACAGTCACTGAATGAGACACATTTAATGCACTCAGATGATCTCTATTTCATTATTAATTGTGTCACTTCCAGCACCATTTGGCTGCATGTGTGTTGAATTAGGTGAGCCACTTTAAAGAAGGTAAATTCCTACAGGATCACGTACTAAAAAAATAGATGTTTTTAATTTAATGAAATCAATCCATCCATCCATTATCTATACACCACTTAATCCTCACTAGGGTCGCGGGGGGCTGGAGTCTATCCCAGCTGACTCAGGGTGAAGGCAGGTTCACCTGGACAGGTCACCAGTCTATCACAGGGCCACACTTAGAGACAGACAACCAAGCACACTCACATTCACACCTACGGACAATTTAGAATCACCAATTAACCTCAACATGTTTTTTGGCTGTGGGAGGAAGCCGGAGAACCCGGAGAGAAACCACGCTGCACGGGGAGAACATGCAAACTCCACACAGAAAGATCCTGGGTGTCCTCACTGGGATGCAAACTGGTGACCTTCCTGCTGCGAGGCAATGATGCTAACCACCGAGACACCTTGCAGCCCATTAAATGACATTACTTTGTAAAGAAAAGAAAAATCTGTTTTCATTTAGACGTGAAAGAGTGTTTTTGGAGTTATGTTGTCAGAAAAGCCAAATTAAATTGACCACAAGTCATTGCTGAAAAGCAATAAAAATGGGATGATTATCTTTTAATGGGCACTGCGTGATGCACTGGCAACAGTTTTGTGCTTAAGTTTCTGTAATGACAGAAATGTGTTTCCCTTCCAACAGTGGACTCAGCTGGACTCGTGGCTAACATGACTGTAAGTATTTAAAAGACTCTCGGGGTCAAAATATTAGTTTTACATGCAGCAAAGGAACATTTTAAGTGACTTGTGTAGAAATAGTGTAATTTTTTTCTGGCCACATATAAGACATAAACACAACTAACTGCTATAAAAAATCAGTATCTGTTGATTTCAGTGTAAGAAGCCAGACCAGAAGATCAAGCCGTACCTGAAGGCCCACCTACCAAAGCGCCTCCACTTTGCCAACAGTCGTCGCATCGAAGATGTTAACGTCCTGGTGGAGCCTAAATGGCTCTTTGAGAGGTACAGTCGTGACTCGATAATCCGACACTAAATGTAAAACCTTCTTTTATGTCGGATAGCAAGGCTGTCGGATTGTCAAGACGGAGGTCGAGATACAAGGAGGGCGTGATGCTTGAAGTGATTTGCTGTTAATATTTATTGTTTATAGTTGTTATAACAACTCATGTATTGTTTGAGCACTACACATCGCTGGATTTCACATCTGATTAACTGGTGCGCTTGTGCACGTTTCGGCCACTTCCACCCCGGAGGAGCGCTCCGACAGGGTGGAAGTGTCTGGAATACACAGGCAGTACTTGGCTGCTGCTGATAGGGTAGCAGTCACACTTCTGTTCCCACCATCGGGTAGTGGCGGCGGTGGGGGAGTGGCGGGCGATTTTAAAGTTTTTCTAAAAAGTTTAAAATTGCATTATTTGCTCCACCATTACCATCCGTGTTTACTTCCACAAACACTGAGCATACTCGCTGCATGTGACGTAGTTGACACTTTTGGGTGGTATGAAGTTCACACAGCAGATCACATACAAGTCGCATTTAATTGGAAATGTGAACGAACTCGCAAAAAAATCAGATTTCACAAAAAAATCTGAATTGAGCATTTAGTCCTGCAGTCTGAACGTAGCCAATCTGTCGGATTGTTCAGTCAGATAATACTCCGTTATCCTTATTTGTGACATAAAATGTCATGTTGGAGTCAGAATTCAAGGCTGTCAGTATGTTAAAGCTATTTTTTATGGGTTCTGTTCGTTTTTTCTAAAAACCTGATAGCCAGGTTTTCGGATTGTTAAGGGTCGGAATGTCAAGTCATGACTGTATTTTATCTGCGGTTTGTCTGCCATGTCCGATTTTCAAACAGCGGCGTCTTTGCTAATTTTACACTTCCTGGAAGCGCGGCGCCGGCCACATCAGTGTGTATGTAGGTTGAAAAACTTCTTGTGATCATGTGACCTTGGCCCAGGGTCTGATTGGCAGCTGCAGATTTTCTCACGGGGCGCAGCTCGGTGCGTCCTGGACCCGTCCACTTTCACTGTAAGCCAGTTAATTTAGTCTTTATTTGCTTTTGTCTTCTGTGGCTGGATATCAAAACTGTCCGTTCTTACGACTGCGCTTTCTGACACCATCACACGGCCTCTCCCCTCCTCGTCTACTAGATAACAGCTACTGTTGTGATGGCTTAATTCATCGGCCATGCTGTCAATGGAGAAAAGACGGCTCGTAGAAAACATGCAACTGGGTTTAACCTCGGACAGATGTGACACGAGAACGCTCTAGTTTATTATTTTTAAAGTCATTTTTGGCCAGACACCTGTCAGAGCACCACAGCAGCTACTGCAGCCTGCTATGTGGGGCGTTTAGGGAGCATCAGTAAATTGTAGCGTCTATCGATAAGAAAATGTTGAGCAAGTCATAAGTTTTGTATGTGACCAGGTGGGAGGTGCAACAAAATGAGAAAGTGGGTCGTACTGGTACTACCAGTGAAAAAGTTAGTCTGGAACCCTGACTAGTGTTTTTTTTTTCATTTTTTATGTTGTGTGTTTGTGCAGATCCTGTAAATATTGATTAAAGTTTGATGAATGGTTTTGAAATTTAGTTCTGGTAAATCTTGATAATGTTAAATCAGATTATGATTAGGATGTCCTCCAAAGGTAGAACATTTGTATTCCTGTAAATACTTGTGACATGCAGTTGAAACCATTTCTGAGTGATGAACCAGTGATGGGAACTAAAGGGCAGTTAGGAACGTTAAAACATGGAACATCCCGGTGTAGTGACTCATATTACTCTACAGGAACAAACACCGTTTTGACGTCACACTAATCTGGCGTGGAATTTTTTGGACCACTTGGGAGGGTCACAATTAGGAGACAGATCAGGATGTTTTTCCCCCTTAATCCACTACATTCTGATGCAATTTCAATAACTTTTCTGTATCAGTTTATGATTGAAATATCTTGATGTGTGGAAACGAAAACACAAATTCGGGAGTTACTTCAAAATAGAGTTGAACATAACATGTCAAGCATTTTGTGTTGCTTTTGAAGATTTACTCTGCTGTTGATTAACTTGCATTATTTAACATTGAACCTGTGGCAGACTGGCCTAACCTCCTCTGTATTCCTAACTGAAACCTACAAATGTAGAATTAAGAGTTATACAGGCTGTTTTCAGGTAAAGTTTCTGGGAGGCAGAAAATCACAATACACAGAATGTCAGTGATTAAGACACGAGTGGGAGGGACTTGGAATCTTCATGCCAGGCTCACTGTATATTTTAACAGTAGGTTAATTCCCGCCATAATGACATCACAAACATCAGACTCTCGTCAGCACACTGAGCGAAAACACAGATGTGTAAAATAAATCTGATCCTTGTGGCTGCTGTAAACTTCCATGCCAGTAGAGTTTATTGCCTCACCCCGTTGCCATTTTTCAGAGTTAATATTAAGTCAGTTTCCTGAAAGTCATTCTGATAACAACCTTCAGATGTGAAAACAAATCAAGTTCCAATTTTGTTGCTGAAAATAATTAAGATTTAATTGCAAAAATGATAATCTCTCCAGTAGCCCTGCGATAGACTGGCGACCTGTCCAGGGTGTCCCCTGCCTTCGCCCTAAGTCAGCTGGGATAGACTCCAGCCTCCCGCGACCCTAATGAGGATTAAGCGGTGTATAGATAATGGATGGATGGATGGATGGATAATCTCTCCAAGCTGTGTTACCAAAGAGTTCAAACATTAAAACAAATGACTTTTTAGCTTCAGTCTACACATCCAGGGCCTGAAATAATGAACAGGATCATCATAAAATGCTCAACAAACAATAATGTCCCTGTGGTCAAAACCTAAATCCGCTACAGACTCAAATAAAACATGTATGTAGTCTTAATGGGCTGCGTTTCAGTCATTTCAGAACCATTTCAGATTTATTCAAGTCTTTTTTAAGAAAAGAAAATACTGTCTTTACTAAAGCTGAGGCGTTTGTTATTGCAAAAGCACAGTCACCGTTCGACTTAAGCCTCGACTTTGGTAACAGCCAAAAGGGCCCCTCCCGAGGATCTAAGGCTGTGATCTGATTTGTATATGTCTAACATGTTAACATCTGCTTTGTAGATTGGGGGCCGACCTACATGTGCTTTAACCCGCTGGATAACAAAAATCCACCAGCTGGTTTCAAATACTTATCTTTTAGAAAAAAACTGCCAAGATTACACAGTTTGTTAGCCAGAAAACAAAAAGAAAGAAAAGAAAATGAAAACTGAATCACTCATGAATGGTTGTGACCAACCATTGTAGGACTTTGCGGCTGAACTGCAGGCCGTGTTTCGCTACAGCAGACAAATATGAAAAAGGATTACAAACAAAATTATTAAAACATATACAGTGTTCAGAGCCACGGCATATTTTTCGGTCGTGGTTACACTTATGCGCAACCGAAAAATTTTGTGCATGAAAATTTCAGTGTTTCATTTTCATACAATAAATGATCAAATGCTCTTCTTTTGCTTTTATGATTTACAGCAACATAACTTCATTGTAACGCCCAAAAGACTGATGTGCTCTGCAGTGAATAATGAGCCCACAGTGAGAAAACGAAGCAAAAAATGCCCAGAAGCTCCTTGGAGTTCAAATGGCTACAAGTGATTTGTGAAATTTGATTAATTTTATAGTAAAACTGAAGAGGTTTTCTGTGTCTCCACAGAGCTCCACAATCTCTCACATTCTGCTCTGGCGGGAATCACGGCTACGACAACGATGTTGAAAGCATGCATGTGAGCGCTCAGGATTTCTAAATTTTTCAGTTCATTCTGTTCCTTTGTTTCCCTAACTTGGCCGCGTTTGCAGCTCTGAAATACGCCTTTCCAAATGATCTTCTTTGTCTTCTCTTGTAGGCCATGTTCGTCGGTTATGGCCCAAAATTTTTGAACCAAACAGAGATCGAACCCTTCAGCAGCATTGAGCTATACAATCTCATGTGTGGTGAGTATATGGCTCTTCAAATAATTACTAACTGTGCGTTATAATTTGTTGCGGTTTGGCCAAGGATTGAATTAGAAATGATCTAAAACCAAAGCCAAAATAGAAAATGTAAATGTCGCAACTCAAAACGGGTAAATGCATCTCTGAAATGACGTAAGTGTAAAAGCCGTCCCTGCTTGCATCTGCATTACCACAAAATAGACGGCATGTTGTTCATGATGATTTCACTGTCTCTACAAAGCTGTTATGGAATATTACGTAACCTGTGGTTAACTTAATTCACTGGGTCATGCAGATGTGCTAGAAATCTTCCCCACCCACAACAATGGGACCCACGGCAGCATGAATCACATTCTGAGGAAGCCCTATCACATACCAACACACCCTGCAGAGCAGAGTGTGCAGTCTGAGTGTCCCCTGGAGAGTCTGCTCCCTGGTGAGGCCCTGGGATGCTCCTGTTCTGGCCTGGTGAGTATCGTCACTCATCCGGAGGTTTTCCGGGCATGTCCAACTAGAAGGAGACCATGAGGTAGAACTTGCTGGAGAGATTATATTTCTCATCTAGCCTGGAAATGCCTTTAAGATCCCCCAGGAAGATGTGAAAAGCGTTGTGTGGGAAAGTCTTGAATGAACTGCGTGACCCAAGACCGAATTAGCGAATCACTAACAGCAGTTCTACGATGTTCTGTTACATAGACATGTTAAGCACTGTAGGGTAAGAAATAAGTTAGACTTATATCCACACTAAAGCAAATGACTGCATTAATTAAAATGATCAAAACCAACCTTTAAATTATTCGTCCACCGATAGAATTTATATTTATCTGTGATTTATGGGCTGCAAGGTGGTACAGTTGGTAGCACTGTTGCCTCGCAGCAAGAAGGTCGCCGGTTCGCGTACTGGGATCTTTCTGCGTGGAGTTTGCATGTTCTCCCCATGCAGAGTGGGCTCTCCGGCTTCCTCCTACAGCCAAAAAACATGCTGAGGTTAATTGGTGATTCTAAATTGTCCGTAGGTGTGAATGTGAGTGTGCTTGGTTGTCTGTCTCTAAGTGTAGCCCTGTGATAGACTGGTGACCTGTCCAGGGTGTCCCCTGCCTTCACCCTAAGTCAGCTGGGATAGGCTCCAGCCCCCCATGACCTTAGTGAGGATTAAGCGGTGTATAGATAATAGATGGATGTATAATTTATAATTATACAGAGTTATGCCTGTTGAAAATAAATATAAATATCACATTTACAGGATCGCAAAGAGTCTTTGCTGCTGCTAAAGGGTAGTGGTGATTACGCTAGAGAATAGCAGCGTTAGCAGTGAAGACAGCCATAGTGAAACTCCGTCGGCGCTTGTTAAATATTTTCCCATGACATACCCTTGAAAACAACGTATCGACCCAGTTTGCAGCGAACTTTTTTCAGGCAGCAGTGTAACGGCTTGTTACTCTGTTATGACACTGGCAAGAACCCTGTATGCAATTATTATTATTATTGTTATTTGCAAAAATTATTTCATGACTGAATCGCTTGTTCACATACGGGGATTCCCACTGATAGACAATCAAAATGAATGTTACAGAAAGCTGCCATAGTCCAGATCCCGCTATACCCGTCTGCAGGGTAGACGGGATCAAAGCGGCAGACCGATAAAGCGGTCTGCAGGGTTGAATGGGTTGAAAGCTGCAGACCGGTATAGCGGGCTATCCTGTTGAAAGGGTTAAGCAGGGTGTGTCATAGATTGAGTGGCCTTAAAATAGAGCCAGTGTGAACCAAATACGAGTTGGGAGTGAGACTGGTCTGTGTTATCATAAGGAGACAGCCAAATAATCCTAAAGGTAGCAATCCTTAGGAGCATTTCAAAGCTGCCATCTCAGCAAATAACTGCAAAATAACAATATCTATTTCACACATCACCCAAAATGAAACAACCCAATAAATCATACTAAATCCAACCACGGATGGCAGTGTCCCAACATCAGCTCAGTATTGCTGGTTTTATAGCACAACAATTTAGCACAGCAACATGAAGCCAAACCAAGGGTTCTTAACTTCTCCAAGTGGGTAATTAGAGAATAAATCCCACTGACATCATAGTATTGCGTGAGGAGCTCTGAAATATGGCTATGACCAATCAGAAAGCGATCTTTTGTTTAAAGTGCGGCACTAAATATGTGCCCAGGTTGTTAACTGTGGTTATTGGTGAAACATGCAAGAACACGTTGTAGTTTCATAGAATTTTGTAAAAATCAAAACAGAGCTGCAGCTGTTTCAATAGAAAAAGAAACTGAACGTGAAAAATGATTTCATGCGGACATGTTTATTGGCAGCTTCAAAATGAGATAAATGGTTCCTTCAACGCAGAAAATGATAAAGTGCCTTTCGGACTCATAAATGAGACACAATGAAGTGATTGAATAGTTTTGGGCTCTAACAAACGGTGTAATTTTAGTGATTTTTTATTTTCTGTTTTTTTCTAATCGTCAGTTTCTGGGGTTCAGAAGGTTAATGTAAACAGATTGTTGCAACTTCCCACTTCTAAAATGCTGTGCGAATGGGTCTGCGTTTGAACAGCTCACAAGACAGACAAGAAACGCCTTTGAGGGTTAGCTAGAGCAGTTTGGCAGTCTCCAAGAGAAAGTGAAACAGGGCACGCTGACCTTGAAGCCAATGCAGTGGGCAGTCAATAATTCCATCTTACTGTAAAAGCAAACCCATTCACGAAAGGGTTTAATGCATTCACTGGATTAATGATTCATGGAGGCTTGTTTTGCCCCTGGTGGGCGGCCAAGACTTCAATCTCACCATGACTGGATAATAGACCTGCAGCCAGTTACAAACATGACTTCTTTGGGGAGTTTGGAATCCATGGTAACTGCTGAAACAGTGATGCTGGCCGGAGAGTGGCACTTGTACCTTATTTATGTCAAGGTTCAAGTGAAATAAATAGGTTGTCCAGTGAGTTAGCATTTGAGTCAACTGGAAAATGTTAGCGAGCAAAGAGAAAAGGTCGCGACACCTTGACTTTTGCTTCCTACTGTGGCTCAAGCTCCAGCAACGCCAGATCTCAAAGTACACCGAACACAACTCTTCATCAGGTTCTTCCCGAATGATGACGCACACATCTCTCCGTTTGCTTATCACCAGGGTGTAGTCAAACTGCGATAAGGTTACATGAGGTTCTTTCAGGGGTGTAATTTCTGCTGTAATTCCTCCTACGTCCTTTTTTCCCCCTGGTATTAAGCAGCTTTTTACTGCCATGAGCACGTACAAAGTGGCGTGAACGTTTACAGGAAAAGCTCCTGTAACCAGTCAGCATCCAACAGCTTCGATATCAACTCTGAGCGTGCAAAAACGAGGACAAATATTTCACTTTATTTGTAAAATACTTGAACTTTTTTCTTTTAAAATTCTGACTATATCATAAAATTATTCCCAAAGTTAGGAGTTAATTCTTAAAATATGTACTTTTTTCCTAACATATTTCCAATATACTACATTTCCTAACATTTTACCTCATATTAGTAATTTCCCTGAGGTTTCCACCAAGGGGATCAATAAAGTTCTATTCTACTCTATATCTTCTGCATTGTCTAAACAAAAAAATATTAAAATCTTGGTTAATGTGTAGCTCTATTTTAGAAAAATACAACATACCAAGAAGATAAAATGCTTAACAATAAGTTGTTTATTAAATGGAACTTATATTTAATGTTAGTTTATAAAGGAGTAAGACATGAGATGGGACACATATTCCAAGATTAGTGGAAGGACAAAGCAAAGATAATCAGAAGGTTTTAAATCATAGTGTCCATTATACGGATCTATAGCATATATAGTGTGCATGTGTAGAGCTCTATTGTATTGTATTTCTCAGCTCTTCCGATTTATAGGTTTTTTTGGTTTCTTTTTCTTCCTGTCACTTTTTTGTGCTCTTTCCTGTATCTATACTGCTGCAACAAGTGAGTTTCCCCATTGGTGGTGAAAAATAAAGGGCAATCTAGTCTAATCTAATCTAAAAGTGGCTTTCCAGCACTATGAAGCGTGTCTGTGTTGCAGGAAGAAAAAGGATATTTTTTTCTCAGTCATCGATGTCACTTTAGAACCTCATGAAATGGACGATCCAGATGTGGAAACTGCTATTGGAGAAGAGATCTTAAATCTGGAAAAGCAAGAAATTCAGTCTGGGAACGGAGTCTGTGTTTTAGCTCGAATCGGAAACGAGTCAAACATGACGACGATTCCTGCTTATTGTGCTGTTGATTGCGCAGTTTCGCAGCTTCGACCTGCAAGGCAGGAACTTGGAAAGGACTGTGAAACAAAACATTAGCAGCAGGTCCTTAAAGTCCAAGACGTTGAAGCTGTTGCAGATGGTTCCAGCATTTCACCCAAAATCAATTCGGAATTTGTTCCAGTGAACGAAATAATTATAATGCCTTCTTGGCAAACCCGGCAGTTGCTTCACTGTGGGAAGATGTTGGCCACACAAGAGTTTCTAGATGGAATGGTTTCATGGGTTCATGTTTGCCTCAGGTCCTTGGTTCTCTGGAAGTAATTTTGCAGGAAACAAACACTGCTCTTCTTAAAATAGAATGATGCCCAGAAAAACCATCCATCATTTCATTAGAAAATGTTGTATGGCAACAGAATATTTTTATGCTGTAAAAAAACAAACAAAACAAAACAAAAAAAAAAAAAACAAAATCTGTATTTTTACACATTTACCTTCATTGCTTTTTCTGTATTTACTGAAATTCAAAAAATATCCCAAAAATAATAAATCAGCCTGTGGAATTACATGTTTAAAAAAAAAAAAAAAAACCCTAAAAAAATATTTAAAGAATTTTTTTAACTGTTAAAATACAATTGCAGATTTATCATAATTTTAAAAAATATTTCCTTTTTATTTATTAAAAAGGAAAACATGAAATTAAAGTTTTGCACTGTAAAAATATTTCTAAAATGAAACACAATTAACAACCAGAACAGATGCATATAAATATGCTTTATTAAACATTAAAAAAACTAAAAAATAAACAAATAAATAAACATGATCTAATGAATGGTTACTATCCAGTTTATTAGTTTTTTGTGCTTTTGCCAGCAGTTCCTTTTCTTTAATTTATTTTTTCCCTTTTTTTATTTTTCGTTTGTTTTAGATTAGACTAAAATAGTGTCCTGTAATTGACTGACATGCAGTTCGAGCATGATTAAGCCATGGTGAATATTTATGGGGGGGAAGCACAAATGTAGCTCAAGGGTTTTGAAAGGAGAACGATTTGAGGAGCTCCAGAAGTGTGTTTGGCTGTAATAAGTCTGGAATATATCTCAAAACACAGTTTGAACATCTAGGTTGTTTTTTTAAAAACATAGATCTCACTTTGGTGTTGCTGAAATATTAGACATAACACCAATAAGGTCTCCTTGAAATTATTAAAAGCTGAAAGATACTAAAATGAAAGCGTGGTAAATAAACGTAGTGGACGACTGTGGACTGAATTCGGATGAAGAAGCTTTCTGTTGGTGATATCAGAAGCCTTGTACATGTTGTGAGGAAGTTTGTTATGAATCACTGAAACAGTACATTATAAAATCCCTGCATTTCTCTGTATGGTCCCAGTTCAGTTCAGTTTGATGAGATATAAAACATGACTGCATTTATATATTGTTTATTATTGTTTACTGTTCAATGTTTGTCTCTTGTTAGGACGCAGATGTCAACAGACGCCTGAATCTGACTGCACAAGAAGGTGATTTTTAACATTTTTCCTTGTTTTTAGATTGTTTTAAATGGATACATTTCATTTTTTGTCATTTTCTCCGCATTGTTGTTTCGCATCTCACTGTTCATTTTCAGGAAACATCAAACACTGATTGGACAGTGGGACCTCTTGTCACAATATCTCCACCACTGATGGCAATGATTAGGACTAAAGCGCACTTTCCCTTCTTTCAGTATCTGCTGCAGAGAAGAAGCACCTGCTGTTTGGTCGTCCTCGCGTGCTGCAGCCCGACCAGAAGTACTGCATCCTCCACCAGGAGGGATTCATGAGCGCCTACAGCAGCTCGGCCCTGATGCCTCTGTGGAGCTCGTTCACCATCGACAAGCCGGTATGTACATCAGTGGGGATGGAAATGATCTAAAATGGGAAGTATCATTACTAGAGATGTTAGAATTGCTGTAAAAATTGCTGGAAAAAATGGATTTTTGAGGAACAACTGTTTGGGAATGTTGTGGTTTTGTACAAAATGTAAAATTAACCAGATTCCTGATGACTAATTTAAATTCAAGCCATTGCTCTATTGTTATCTATTGGATTTTGCAGGATCGCTGAGACTGCTAGATATATGAAAACTAAATAGAAAAAGTGATAAATAGGGCTTTCCATAATATAAGTAGTAACAAGCAATTCTTCAGACACGTGTCTAACAACCAAATATGAAACAAAGACGTAATGTTGAATCTTTCACATTAAGATGCATTAAAATAAATAAAATAAAAATAACATAAGTGAATTGATGAATGAAATAAAACAACAGATCAATGAAATTCCAGCTTGAACCTCATGATATAAGAATACACACTAAACCTCATCTGTGTGGAAAACATGGGAAAAACAAGTGGAATTTTTTCAACCTTTGTCTGATTCAGACATGGTTCGATTAACAGACGTATGTATTTAGTCAGTAGCGACGGTGCAATTTTCTGCATCAATGCTCCTGTGTGAATCACAAGTTTTACATTTTCTGCTGAAGTTCCAGAATCATGCTGCTGACTGTTGGCAGCTGATGAATCAGGAAGGAAAACAGCTTTAGTAAAAAAAAAAACATTTTTCCAGCTGTGTAAAAAGCAAGCGTGCTGTTTTCTTCCACCATTCGAATGACTTTTCTGTCTGTTTTGAGATCATTTCGAAAGCTTAAATAACTCTCCAATACATCATGTAACTCAGATTTATTTCTATAGCACCTTTTGAAAACACAGGAAATCAAAAGGAGCACCGGGGCTCAGACTTGTACTAAAACAAGATTAAAAAGGCATTTCAATCAGATATGGTCATATATAATATCAGTCCCTTGATTTTTGAGTGTTTTAATCTGATTAAAACGAATGAATATTGGAGTTATTCTGGTTGCAGCAGAGTGAAGCTCGAATAAATCTAACACTAATAAATGTCAGCATTAAGGGTTGGGTCTAAGGATAGTAATAATAGAAAAACCTATAAAATGGTGATAAACAGGACTTCATCAGTGTGATTACAGGATCTACATTGACTTTAAAGCCGATGTTTGGATAGTAATTTAAGTTCAAGAAATACATGAGTCTAGATCCAGTCATGAGCCTTTTCTGGGGCTTTTGTCTCTCTTGATAATTATCCGCCTGCAGAGTTTCTTGGAGATAAAATTCCTGGATATGTGAGCTCAGCAAATGCCATGGTTTTGTCCATGTATGGCCAATATTCTACTACACTGTGTCTCAAACAAGCTTTATTTGTACGGCACCTTCAGACAGCTCAGTCCAGCCCAGGCGCACGGCCAGCACACAAGCAGAAATGTAAACAGATTAAAAAGACAAAAACCTGAAAATGAAATAGTAAAAAGTAGATACAATTAGATTAAAAGACAAACCATAAAAATACAATAACATAAAAAAAAAACACGGACTGAAAAGATTAAAAAGACAAAGCAGTCGAATAAAATGAATTAAAATGTGATTTTCTATTCATGCAGTTTGTTTTCATGCTTTTATGTGACAACTGCTTCAGCTTGCATGATGTTTGACTTCTGCGGTTCGTCAGTTTCCACAAACAGTCATTATGCAATATACATAAATGACGAATTGTCCAACATTTTTTTGCTCCACTTTTGTTTTTGGTTGCACAGCTCTTCCTTTGTCTCCTCCTGCACAACCTGTTTACATTCATGATTTAAAATATCTCACACAACTTAATTTAAAGATAATACACTTTTACTAAGATGAT
>NW_007578283.1:325341-336776 GCF_000690725.1 Stegastes partitus
ATTACTGTAAATATTACATACAAATTGGACACTGGTGACAGTTATTACAAAAGGAAGTATTGGTTCTGTGGTTTGCAGGACAAAATTGTTGTATGTATATACACAGACATAACTATCCTTGATTAATAAAAAATAAAATAGACATGATTCCTGCAAAATCAAGGTTAGAAAATGTATTTTAATTGGGTCACTGTGGGAGTCTTCTCCACCTTGATTGAGTCATATTGAACATGCATGGTTGGAAAACAAAGTGATGGAAAAATACTGAGGACTGTCACTCATTAGTCTGTGAGAATGCGAAGGAGTTCTTAGAGAGATGCGCTACTGACGCAGGAAGGTACACTCCTGTGATGGATAATTACTGATACAGTCCGATGCAAGGTGAAAGAGAAACATCAAGCAATCGTCCCGTGACCAGACGAAGACAAGTTGTCTAAAACAGAGAGAACTTGTTCAACCAAGGGTAGCATGATAAGAACAATATAAATACTGACAGTCCTTTTAATCGGGCAGCTCCTCTCCTACAACCCTGTGTTGTACGAGATTCTGTGCACTGCTGAGAAAGAGTCCTTGTTTTCAGAGTGGTGATTCTTTTTCACCCACTCAAAGCGAGCAGGTTTTGCAAATTACAACAACATATGCACTGTTAGCTTTGCTTCCATCTGCTTTTTGGGGCATTTCTTTGGTAGAAATGGTTTCCTTGGAAAAGAGATTAGATGGTGTTTGGCTTAGTCAAAGTAACAGACTCTCAAAGCCATGGTACATTCCAACTAAAACTATCTAAACCAACTATCTAACTAACTACATGACCTGAAACTGCACTTGGAGTTGATTAATTCTAATTCAAATGCCAACTAATGCAAACCTATTCCTGCAGAGTAACTTGGACTCGTTGCCACCGGTGCTGACAGATTGCTTGAGGGCAGATGTGAGACTTCCAGCATCTCAGAGTCAAAGATGCGACGAATACAGCTCCACTGGAAACCTGATCCAAGCCTTCCTGTATCCACCCAGTATGTACCACTATCTGCTGCTCCTGCTGATCACGCCGGATTTTACTTACATACTTACAGTGCCCTCCATAATTATTGGCACCCCTGGTTAAGATGTGTTCTTTAGCATCTAGTAAATTCAGTTTTTTTTCTAAATAATATAAGACCACAATGAAAAAAAAGAGGAAAATTCAGCCTTTAATTCAAGTGTATTTATTCAGTGTGAAAAAAAAAAAATCCCACATTAAAAAAAAATTCTTTTACATCAAATCATGTGTGCCACAATCATTAGCACCCTTGATGTTAATACTTGTACAGCCCCCCTTTTGCCAACAATTCATTTGAGTTGAGTTGAAGGTTACATTTTTCTACAATTTTCAGTGTGAAAGTATGCTTCTGCAATAAAAACTGAATTTATTTTAAGGCTTTTAACACATCTTAAGCCAGTAATTACGGAGGGTGCTGTATATATACACACGTACACTTTCTTACACCTCATGCACTTTTTTTTCCACACACACCGCACTTCTTTTTTGTGTACTTTTGTTCTGTGTTACGTTTATGTGTCTATTTGTGTCTGTAATTTACATGTATATTTGTTCCTGCTGGCGCCTCTTGGCCTTCTCATGTTTACAAATGAGAACTAGTTGTCAAACATTTTTACCTGGTAAAATACAGGCGAATAAAATAAAATAAAATCTGCCTGTGTAAACTTGACACACAGCTTGACAAGAAGCAGATTCATTGGACACATGAGCAAAAACACAAACCAAATGTTTTGTCTGTGCATCTTTAGATTTCCAGGCTGTGACCACCTCCGTAGCAGTTCCACAGAATTCTAGCCTTTTCTTATTAACAAATGATATCACAGTTTCGTAATGAGGTATGTAGAGCCTCATTTAGGGTGTTTCGAGCAGTGGTATTCAGTCGTTGAAAATTACATTTTTCTTTGTGGTTTTTGATGTGATTCTCTTGAATATGCCCTGCTCTCATTTTACCCCATTATTGTCCTGAATAGGAATTTTTTTCACACAGCCACAAACCTGAAATTGTGTAGAACCAAAACAGCTCTGACAATGTGGTGTCCAGACCATTGGCAGCAGATCCTTTGGGTTCCGTAGCTCGCAGGGTGAGACCTCTGTGTATCAGGCTTGTGGATGCTATATCAGCTCTGTAGAGTTTGGAGGTCAAAGCAACACCTTTTTGTTCTCCTTGAGTTGTTCCTGAGCAGTTTTTGCAGTGTGTTTGCACACATTGTTCTGTTCTGGGGGAGTCCTTGTGCCAGTGTTTAAGTTGCATATGTCAAAGTTTCATCCACATTGATGCCAGGACCGAAAGTCTCCCAGCAGAACACTTCATTGGAACCAGACATTTACTTTTATTCACTTCCCCCTGTCAGTTGTTTTACTGTTGTGACTGATCGGTGTATGTCACAGCCAACTACTGAGCTGGCAGACCTGGGAGGGCAAAAGCCCCCCTGTAACTGGATCCTAGACTTTCTCACAGACAGAACACAGGTGGTGAGGATGACAAAGAAAGTCTCTGCTGAACTCATAGTAAACACATGAACTCAGGCCCAAACTATTCTCTCTGTATACTCACGGCTGTGCCTCCTGCGTGAGGATATTACTATCCTGCGTGGATAGTAATATCCTCAACAAGCACGGCTACACCATGACGACCCTTGGCCACATCGGGGGGGATGAGTCATACAGGGACCTGGTTCACAAGTTCCTCATCTATGAGGAGAACAATGAACTTATTTTTTATTTTTCTTAAGTTGTTTTTTGGCCTTTATTCAGTAGGAAAATCAAGAGAGAGAGACAGGAAAGTGGGGGAAAAGAATGGGGGAAGGACCATGAGCAGGACTCGAACCCATGACCTCTGCATGTAATGTACTTGTGCAAATGGCAATAAAAATGATTTTCTTTTCTATTCATGAAAACCACAAGCAGGAAAAAGGCCAATTCTTCATTCTGCATGTCTGTACACATACTGACGCAGACTTTGAATGCAGAGAGCTCTAGTGTACGTGGTTCTGTTCACTCAACAACAGGAACATGTTGGTCTGCTGCAGATTTTGAAGATTTTCTTGGCATGACCAACCCCAAGGTAGCCCCAGAACTAGCTGGTGGGGTTTACATATCTCATGTGGCCTGGGAACATCCCCTAGGTTGCTTGGAATGCCCTGCTAAGCCTGCTGCCACCGCAACCTAACCCTGGATAAGCAGAATTTCCAGTTACCATGAAGTTCAAGGACAACCAACTGCTGTCTGCAAGGCCTGACAATACTGGAAAAGCATTGCGCAACCTTCAGCATGGTCCCTTCAGGGTTTGAAGCTTAACTCAGATCCAAAAATGAAGAAATTGAAGTCTTATCTGCCCATCCATCTCCACTATTTTCACATTTCCTGTCAGCAAAACACACCCTTCTCACTCTTGTATTGTAGGACCATTCAACAAGCTTTCCAACTGTGCTGCAATGCGATTGACTGATGTTCTAGGTTGACTGTTGATGCATTTTATGTGAGAAGAAGACAAATTACAATTGTACAGTGAGTCATTTCTCAGTAGATTGGCTGGCACAGGTCAGTGCTTGAGGTGCTGATACTCCCATTTATTCACGTGGGAAAGTATTTAGGCCAGTATCAGGGAATTATCAAGTGTCTCATTTTTAAATTAGTTCCTTGTAAAGCCTGATACTGACCTCCCTCTGGTTCCAAGCAAAGAGCAAAAGCAATTTGCAAAGAGACCCTCCCACTAGACCTGTGAGTCATGCAAACCCCCACACAGTCAGGAATCCCAAAGAAACTTCTTTATACCTATTCCAGAAATAGCAACAATATACTTAGTGTGATGGGTGAAAAGAAGACGTGCATTGTCTGCTATTTTTGGTGAAATTTCAAAGTTTTTCAGGAAACCTTGGACTTCCTGATTTTAAATATAAAATGACTTGATAGGCCTACATGAAGTAGAAAGGTTGATAATATTTCAAAACTCGAGGTTCAGGCTTAACCTTCTGACCCCCAAATCCACATATGGGTTTAAAAGGCATGTTGTCTTAAAACAAACAAACAAACAAAAAAAAACACAATTTATCAGCCAGAAACTCTAAAACCAGGAAAAATTGTGTATTTTTGTTTTTCAACTTTCTGACAGTCCCTGAACTGATCATGTGCGATGTGCCATTCAATCCAAAAAAAAAAAAAGTTGATATAGCTTTGTTCAACATGCCTTATGTCAAATTTTGCCAAAAATAAAGCATTTGCATGAAGCAGATTCTTCATGGCTTTGTGGCAACCAGCAATCACGTGACAAAAATTGTGATTATTTGGCTGAACTGCGGGCCGTGTTTACACAGAACAGATAACGAGACAAGAATGGAAAGGAATTCTAAATCTAAGCAGTAAAGTATCTATAGTCTGTAGAGCCACATTTTTTTTCCCAGTTTTGAGAACACTGGGAAAAATGTTGCACGTGTTGATTTGAAATAATCAAATAAATTTAACTTAAGTTTTTTGTTGCTTTTTTAGGATTTATGGCATTATACCTGTCATACTTCACAAAAGATATTTTGAGGTCTCCCTGCTTCTAGCCATGGTTGTGCTGTTTCAATAGAAACATATTGCGGTGAAAAATGAGCCCACAGAAATAACTTGAGGTTCAGAGGGTTAACTACACACAAATCTAAGACATTGGTGGGATAAACACAAAATTTTGTCTTTGCTTTGATTTTCTCTTTCTCACCTCATGTTCTGAAAATCATTGTTTTATCTTGTGTTTCCACAGACCTGAATACAACAGCGGACCAGCAGTATGATGCTTTACTGACGAGCAATGTGGTGCCGATGTACTCTGAGTTTAAGAGTAAGTTCATGCAAAAACTAATTCACAGTCTCATTGGAGGTTGTTCAGAGGAATTATGTTGAATCTAACTAACTTCCCTCTCTCCTGTTTCTATTTTCTGCTTCCTTTCCTGCATTTTTATTTTTCCTCTCATTTCTCAGAAATCTGGGACTACTTCCACAACACTTTGCTGACAAAATACGCATCTACTTACAACGGCATCAATGTCGTGATGGGCCCTGTTTTTGATTACAACTATGACGGCCAGTATGACACTCCACAGCAGATCCAGCAGTAAGTTTCATTTACTATGTCAAAAAAAAACAGTGTCATGGATTTAAAAAGATATACATTTTCCCTTTTTTGCTGTTTTTTTTTTTTAATTCATGAAAATATTAACAATGAATTGTAATTACATGTCGAGCATAGAATAATAACCTGTAACTGTAAGTATATTTCTTAAAAACAGTTGAAAATTTTGAAATTTAACTATTTCATATTATGGGTAATTTCATTGTTTCAAAGTAAGTATTCATTACAAAGCCCCCCAAAACACACAAGCTCATGTCAAATGAAGGAAAGTACTGCATTTCTAAAAGGTGATTATTTTCTTTTCTTTTTTCCTGAAACCTAAACCATTACAACTACTCAGATACTTTGCAGACTGGGAAGTTTGCAAAAACAAGGCTTCAGAGGAAACGCTGAAATTAATAGAACACTAGGGCTGAACGATTTTTGAAAAAAATCTAATTGCGATTTTTTTCCTCAATATTGCGATTTGATATGCGATTATTTTTTCTAGGCTCTCTCCATGTGTATTTTTTGACAAAAACAATAAATAAATCCATATGTTGCTTAATAGACTATATCAGATTTATTTCAAAGCCAGATTACAACAATAAATAAAACAAATCTGTGGCTTTTTTTCCTTAAACTTGACTAACTTTTCAACTTTGATGAAAATGTATGTAAACATGTTGACTGCTCTTCTTAAACACTATCTTTGCCGAACAGGACAGTCTATAAAAAAATAAATAAACATACACATATAAATTAAAGTAAAAATATAAAGTTTACTGATCCAGTCAGAAACATCACACACACTAAAGTGCAAGAACAATTATATCCGCTTTAGCCAATTTGACATTTTTAGGTAAATAAAACCAGTGAACATAAAACAAACTTCAAGAATGTCCTTTGTAAACCTTAAGGAAGCAAAATTACTTTGCAAACAACAGCAGCGGGCTATATACTAAAGTGCAAAATGAGTATGACAGCAAGGAGCAATGTTTTCCCAAGTGAGGCTGAGCTGGCTGCTGCCTCACTTAGATTGCACAATCCCTCACTGCGCTGGCTGCCATGCAGTGACAGCCTACGCGTGGCAGACAGCGCAGTGAGGGATTGCGCAATTCAAGGTGAGGCTCAATTCGCCGCTGCCTCACCGGCTTCTCTTCCAAGCATTTGAATGGGAAATTGCGAAAATTCAGCGATTTAGAATTTTAAAATCATCAAAACTGACGAGGCTAAATGAAAAATTAAATATTTTATAGTACAAATCACTGGATAAATATAACCATTTAAATTATTTTATCAATATATATTTTTTTCTTTCACCTGCCTCCCCCGACCGCACATCACTGCACGTGAAGTAGCAACCAGAGCGCGGCAAGTTCTGCAGAATACTTGGCTCAGCTTAACGTCCTCTGTCTTAAAGCCAAAATATTTCCACACAGATGATGTGCTGCCACGCTTTGACACCAAAATTAGCTGCTGTGTCAGCTTCTTTTGAGGCTATGGCCATTGTGCAACAGGTTAAAGCTTCGTGTTGACTTCACTCCCTCTTTGTATCGGTCTGCTCTGCCTCACCCGGCGTAAACAAAAGCAGGTCACGCCGCCAGATCATGTGACCAGTGAAATCGCGGCCCTTGCGGTTACAAAATCTCGTTCTATCAAATCGCGATATTATCGCAAATGCAATTAATCGTTCAGCCCTATACTAGGTTCTATAACACACCATTTTGCTTTCTGTCTTCTGACTAATGGTGACCCAGACCTGACGAAAAGAGAGGCCGAAATGTTGTGAAAGCTGTGCTCTTTGGTTCTTCTTTTCACCTCCAGCACAAAAAGAGAGCAATTGAAGACAAGCTGACGAATGACAAGTAGGAGTCATGTTGCTTCCAGAGCAAACCAGAAAATAATAGAGACAGAACACTAATTTAACGGTGCAAATGTGATTGACTGCACAAGCAGAGTCTGCAGTCTGGCAGCGTGGTGGAGGTAGAAACTGTATTTATGGTAGAGCTAAGTGAAGACATGGGTCAGATGGCTGCCTGACTCCTGCACAGCTATCTCCACCCCTGCAATGAAAGGGACTGAATTATTCATCTCCATTTTTAGTTTTGACTCAGAGAACAGTGAGCAGACCTGCTCCACTAATTATAGTCTGGGATGTCTGAGCAGTTCATTTTTAGGTGAGTTCTGTGAAGAGATAAGATTAAAAAAATATTGAATCAAATCCAATCTGAGTCATTTAATATTTAATATCCGCCAATACCCAGAAGCGTTTTCCTAAGTAAGACACACTTCAAGTGCAGTTGATAGTATGTGGTTGTGCAAACAAGTTGGATCTCTTACTGTTTAGTACTGTCGAAACCAGAGGAGTTGGGCAGGTCAGTGTTGGCAAGCAGAGAGCTGGAGGGGAGTTTAGGTAGTGAAGGAGCACTGTCTGATGCTGATGATACACAATATATTAAACTGGAGTACACTGGAACAATTTTCCTTTCTTTCAGTAGCACATTTTATGACTATTATGGTACGTGTTGGCATGACAACGGATGTAAACAAAGAATTAAGTGTAAGTTTATGCTAATACCAACTAGTTGAAGGTTCCTGTTATGCTGACATCCTGCCCCTAGTTTTGTGTTAAGTTTCTATTGACAGCAACTGTCCTTACCTTAAATTGCAAGGTTGTTTTTGTAGGTTTTTCTTAAATCAACAATACCGCATTATTAGTTAATGTGATAGAAAAACAAAATGAATGGATTTAAGTGATCACAGATGAGCGTTAAAAAGTGGAGAATTATTAAAACACAGCCTATTTCTATTTTGTGTGATAAGCATTAATGTTGTGAGAGCCATAATGGAGAAATAAGACACTCCTCTTATCATTCTTCATCTTCGCCTAGTCTATTATTTCATCATCTTTCATCTACATCTGGTTACTTTGCTCAAGAAAGACAAATTTTAAAGTCCAATAACTTGAGCAGCTACAGCTAAAATAATAAAATCCCTAAAGCATAAAGCCACAAGGGAAAACAATATCCATCCATCCATTATCTATATACCACTTAATTCTAGGTTTGGGTCCTACTTGGGTCATGGGGGGCTGGAGCCTATCTGACTCCAGCTGACTCAGGGTGAAGGCAGGGGACACCCTGGACAGGTCGCCACTCTATCACAGGGCTACACTTAGAGACAGACAACCAAGCACACTCACACCTACGGACAATTTAGAATCACCAATTAACTGGGTGTCCTAACCGGCACACGAACCGGGGATCTTCTAGCTCCGAGACAACGGTGCTAACCACTGAGCCACCGTGCATCCCAGGGAAAACACCGTGACATTGCCTGATTGTAACATAAGCCTCTTGTTTTGGAAAAATAAAGCCTGCAGTGAAGGGAATGGCTGCAAGTTGATGAATTTTACTTGTAACCTCATTTCACAACTCTTGGATAGTTGCAATACCAAATGTGAACAAGGGTTTGTCTGGCTCTGCAAGGCCTGAAACCAAGAAGGTGGATGCAGCACTTTTCAAAATGAATGTGTGTTTTTGTGTACCTCCAGATTTGTGCCCGGTACAAACATCTCTATCCCGACACATTACTTTGTGGTGTTGACGAGCTGCCGGGACTCAACCAAGCCAGTTAGCGCTTGCGTCGGAGAGCTGCAGACCGTGTCCTTCCTGCTTCCCCATCGAGCCGACAACTCGGAGAGCTGCAAAGTAAGACATTTCGTGTTCACCTTTTAAAGTTGACGTTTCACTGATTCAGCTCAATTCAGCATTGTTCTTCACTGTTCCAAACATCCTTTACCAGCCGCAGCATGCTGGGCCAGACAAATACATGGAAACACTTTGTATGGCTCAGTGTGAAGCCGTCAAAATAACAAAGAAGGAAAGAAAGAACTGCTGCCAAAGCAGGTTACAAACAGAGGGTCCATTCTTGGTTACAGGTTTAATGACATAAGACCAGACTGTTTCCAGGAGACTCTCTTTAAATTAGTCAGTCACGACCTGTTTCTATGAACAAGACTTCTCCATCCACCCATTCTTTTCAGCTTGTCTGCGATCAGGCATGGCATTCAGACGTCCCCCTCCCGACCAGTGTTTTCCGATTCCTCCTGTGGAGTTTCTAAGCCAAATGAGATTTGCAATCCTGACAAGTTTTGGGTCTGTTCTAAGTTCTCCGGCCAGTTGACCAGAAAACCTGCAAAGGAAGGCATCCAGGAGCCATCCTAATCGGATGCCTGAACCACCTCAGTTGGCTCCTTTCGACCTGAAGGAGCAGCAACTATAATCCAAGCTCTGTCCAGATGTCTCCTGTCCATAAGGCTGAGCCCAGCCACCCTACAGCGATCTCATTCTTTCAGTCACTACAAGCACTGACCATAGGTGAGGGCTGAAACATAGGTCAGCTGGTAACTGGTGAGTTTTTCCTTTCAATTCAGAAATGAGATTGCAGACAAAAGTGGCTGAAATTAGTTTCATGTTAGGTGGCCTGGTTTAGCCTTGGGAGTGCAGACATCTGGAGAGAACAGGCAGGAGAGTCACTGAAGGATCCAGTTTAGGTGGTTTGGACATCCGATTAGGATACCTCCTGTTGCCTTCCTGTAGAGGTTTTACGGGCAGCTCAAAAAGCGGCACAGGTAGATCCAGGGATTACACATCTCATCTGGCCTGGGAACATCTCTGGATTTTCTAGAGGAACTGAAGAACATTGGTGGGTAGAGGGACGTCTGGAATACCTTGTTTAACTTGCCACAGCAACCTGATGCTGGACAGGTAGAAGAAGATGGATGGATGTAGAGATGGATGGATGGGTGGATGGTTTCATGCTGGTTTCAAGCTAAAAAAGTTTTTACATTTTTTTGTCACAGAACACAGAAGCTGAATCTCAGTGGGTTGAAGATCACATGTGGTTTCACCAGTCGCGAGTCAGAGATGTTGAGTGGATCACAGGCCTGGATTTTTACCAGGGCAGCAATCGACCAATCCCAGAGCTGCTGAAGGTGAAGACCCGGCCTACAGCTGCCATTCACAGAAGTCAATAAAACATTTCCCCAACCAACAAAAAATGTAATCATTTTCTAAATCAGTGTTTTTTTGTATTGAAGGAGCTGATTAATGTAAATGTAGTTTGTGAGAAAATACTAAATCTAATATATATTTTTAGATTGTTTTGGTCTGTATATTGCACCAAGAATTATAACGGTGTCCACTCAGTGTTGACAAGTGTTGCTATTTAATGTATTTTTCATGATTTTGATGAGTGCAAATTAAATTCCCTTCACTCCCATTGTATGGGATGAAAAGCAGTTTTAGAGGTTGATATCTCTTTGACGACATCAAAGTAAAACTATCTGCCTGACTAGATAACAATAATGGTAAGTGACATTATAGGTTTTAATCCCTTTCGTAAACCGGCTGTTGAAGGTTCCCTAATGTTGAAGTGGTAAAAGGAAAAACAATAGACCTTTTTTTTCATGACAAGTCAACCCGAATCATGCCAGCAAAATGCCCTCCAAAGAGCCAAAGGTCATGCCAATGTAGTGGTCAAGCTTTGATGTTTTCCTATAATTTGTTTCTCATCTGTAGCTGCATAGATTGTTGCAGTAGGCATCAATAGCAAAATATATTTTTGGGTAATTGAATTCTTCTGGCAGGTTCCCTCTAGTTTCGCTTGTGGAGAAGCCTCTTTTCAAAGTGCCAGTGAAAAAGTTGTTTCAGCACGTGTTGATATCCATGTCATTGTTTGAGGCACTCTGCCAGTCGCATTATGGATTCTACTCAGCCTTTCCATTACTGTTGTTGATGTTACCAGTGATACTAAACAAAACATTTGGGCTGGCAGTCTGTCAGGAGGTAAAACAAAGGCTGAATTACTTGCATGAATTATGACTTGTCAAGTGGAACACGGGCCTCTCTTATGTGGAACAGAGTCATCATAAATAACACAATAACACATTTCCTGCTCTGACATGTGAAAAGGTCTAATCTGACAAGGCTCTATTTCGTTATAATTTTAATAATGGCAGCACACCGCAATCAGATTTGATTCATTGAGTTCTTTAGTGGAGTTTGCGGACCTTTTCAGTGGTTGTTGTTGTTAGTTTCTTTGAATGTGATAATCTTGAATGTGATAATCTGTAAGCACGATTCAAGACTATAAACCAAGAGAAAATATATATTTAAACCCTGTTTCAGAGTGTTTTTTGCTCCTGTCACATTTTTACTGACTTTTTTTTTCACTCTATCATAAAGTCCTATACCTATACTACTCACAATAAGTTAGGGATATTGTGAAAGACTCAGTGGA
>NW_007578283.1:338532-339920 GCF_000690725.1 Stegastes partitus
TTATGGTGAAGTAAAATGAAAATTTATACCTCATATGATGCTTTGTCAAAGCAAGAGCAACTCAGTTGCAAATTACCTCTTAAAAATTGCATTTAAGGCCAATTTCCTTTCAAAAGGCCCACAGATGACAAATTTTTAGAACAAAATCATGTTCAAAATTAACATATTTTAAAAACTGGGCTACTATTTAACATATATATATAGGTTCCAACTTGAAAGGCCACTTGTCTTCAGTAAGGCATAAGGATTTCACATTTCTAGAACAAAAACCTGTTCAACATTGATAAAGTTTACAATTCCAAAGACCTATTTTTGTCAACAAGGCCAACGTATTTCACATTGTCAGAACAAAAACAAATTGGAAAAGAATAAAATAGACTGCAGTTCTCACAGTACTGGGTTAATACCAACAACAATTTTGAGGTGTTGGCAGATTCCTGATCACCTGCTTCCTATGGATCATTCCCTCATCCTTCTCCTTGAAGGTCAAAATTGCCCGTCCATCCAGATGCAGCCAGTGGCTCAACTTTGACTCAAATAACCCTGCTGCCACCATTTTATCAAAAGTGCATCATCCAGACAGTTTAGAGCTAACTTCATGCTAACAGTTTAGCCTCAGATTGCAGCTTACTAACACACTAACATGTGTGAAATTGTTTCAGATGTCTCAATAATTGTTCAGTACAACAGTCATAAAATCATAAACATGAAAAATTTACTCCGAACAGCAAAACAATTTTGTAGACCACAATGTGATTACCTCTTACTCCGTGTGTTCCTTCTCTTCACTGGGACAGTATAATAGTAATTTCCCAGACTGGGATTAATAAAGTATTTTTCTATTCTATTCTATTCTAGATAACTCTTCAAAAATGTTTGGTTACATGACTAATTTCTCCTATGGTTTTCTAGAAACAAGGGGTGTCTCAGCTAATCCACAGGCTCATCTTACACCACTCTAAACGATGAGACGGAAGATGAGGGAAACGCATGTTAGAAAATGTTTCGTCACCAGATGGAGTCTCTCACTGTTTAATGAGGCAGAAGATGGCATCTTGGTCAGTTTAATAGTGAGTCAACGAGGCAGTCGTTCCAATTATGGGCAGTTCTATGTTGTCAGGCCAAGACCATTGTTTAGCTAGCAATGGGTCACCATGATGCAGACTTCTGAGACTGTCAATGAATTCCAGCCAGAGCTTGAACTCCTAATACTGAGTAACTAATGTAACCCGTCATTTCTACTGTGGAAGTCAAGTGTCCATTCCCTAGTTAACCCAAGCTACTGATTAATTTATTGATGACTGATAATTGCCACTTATCAGTTAAGAAACTTTGCATCTTGGGACATGTAGAACAAAGGGGTTTTGACCAGATTTTGTTATGTTTTC
>NW_007578283.1:340320-341703 GCF_000690725.1 Stegastes partitus
AGCTTTTTAAAGATATGATGACCTTTTGAATCAATCAACCAGTTTCAGGATAAGGAACAAGAATATAGAATGAACTTTATATATTCTTGCGGCCAATGTGCCTTAGGAAATCTTTTTTTCAGAAATTCTACAAATGACACTCTTTAAATATTTTGAAGTTGTTTTGGAGTTTGCAGCCTTTTAGTTGCTGACCCACGTTGAATGTGAACATATCCTGGCAGAAAAAATAGCAGAACTGAGGACTTGAAACCTGGAAACTTCTTCACACAGGTGGGCGTCAGTATCTTGTCACAGGTGGTTTCACACGTGAATACTTGGAAACAAGCAGTCTCTCACTTTCAAAGACAGACTGCTATTACTGAAATGGTTAATGATGAGACATTAATGGATAAAATGGAATGTTCCACTAAGTACACCTGAGAATAATTCATTTGACGTGCGCTTTAATGAGATGTGAAATGGACCACCTTGTTTGTCCTGGAGAGATCCTCATCATCTTTGCAATGATTTTCCTTTGGGAATTTCCATTGTTTAGACTGAGGTAGTGTTAAATCCTGATACCTGTTCTAACAGGTCAAATCATAGATCACTGTGGTACAGGTCACATGAGTTGAATAGAAATACCTGTCTGAAAGCTTGTTTATGTGAAACTATACTTTTTCTACATTATGTTTTCACATTACCATAGAAAGCTCATCAATATCGATTCATATCTGTTGTACTACATAACTAGGTTTTCAGAAATTGTATATATTCCAGTATTTGAGTGTTTGAGAATACAGGTATAATTTGCTGTGTCATCCATGTAGATTTGCTGGATGAAGGTAGAAGCCAGTGACATTTAAAAGAGCTTAACCTATTAAGAAATCCAGTATAGAAATCTATGGGGAAATTCTGTGATGTCAAAGACGGCGGTTGTACCACAAAGGGTTCACACCTTTCTCCAAAAAGGTTATCCTCTTACTCACAGCAGAACGGTGAAAACTTTCAGCCAGTACTGTTGTAAGACTTGACACAATGTCAGATGGTGAAAGCTCTGCACTTATATCTGATATGTCCTACTTGTAGACTGTATTTAAAAGAAGGACAAAGCATCTGGGTCTGAAAAGTAAAGCCATTGCTCAAGTGCCTTAAACCTGTCTAACAACCAGCAGGGGGTGATTCATCTGCTTGCAAAAAGAAGTCCAGTTGTTTAGAAGTCTATGAGAAAATGACTTAATTTGTTACCTCAGTAAACTTTTTCCTATTGAGTTTATGATCTCAGTCATACCAGGTGTGTCAGAAAAGTTTCAGGACTGGTGTCACAAAAGACATATTTTAAATCCAAACTACAAACTACAAGTTTTCCCCTTCAAAGTAATCCCCCTGGAGTCTAACACACTT
>NW_007578283.1:342088-350377 GCF_000690725.1 Stegastes partitus
AGGATCCTCCACAGCTCCGTCGTCACAGCCATCTTGATGGCATCCATGTCTTCAAAGCAGGTCCCCTTGATGACCCCCTTGAGCTTGGGGAAGAGCTCGTGACCATAGGTGAGGGTTGGGACGTAGATGGACTGGTAAATTGAGAGCTTTGCATTGCGGCTCAGCTCTCTCTTCACCACGACGGTCCGGTGCAGCGCCCGCATTACTGCTGACGCCGCACCGAGCCACCTGTCCATCTCACGCTCCATTTTCCCATCACTCGTGAACAAGATCCTGAGATACTTAAACTCTCTCGCTTGAGGAAGCAACTCCCCCCCCACCCAGAGGTGGCAATCCACCGGTTTCTGGCAGAGAACCATGGCCTCGGACTTGGAGGTACTGATCTGCATCCCTGCTGCTTCGCACTCGGCTGCAAACCGCTCCAGTGAGTGCTGAAGGTCACGGTCTGATGGAGCCAACAGTATCACGTCGTCTGCAAAAAGCAGAGACGAGATCCTGAGGTCCCCAAACCGGACACCCTCCTCTCCCTGACTGCGCCTTGAGATCCTGTCCATGAAAACCACAAACAGGATCGGTGACAAGGGGCAGCCCTGGCGGAGTCCAACACCCACTGGGAACGTGTCCGACTTATTGCCGAGAATGTGGACACAGCTTGCACTTTGGTTGTAGAAGGACTGTATGGCTCGTAGCAGCGAGCCTGGTACCCCATACTGAAACTGCAGCTAAGGCTCTCTCTACATTAGTTAAACAGAAGCTTGGTCTTGATAAGTTAAAAATGACAAACTTGAGGCTTGCTTTTGACGAGTCCATGACTGACTGGTACAAACACTTTGTTTCTATCCAGGTACCTGTTTTCATATTGTAAAATCAGAGATGGGATATGTGCCAAATGGTGCTGTATTACATTTATGTGTATTCTCTTCCTGTCCAGTGGCACAGAGATAAAAGCAAACCTTCAGTGTTCCATCATTGCAGAGTTGAAGGGTTGCTTTGAGTTGCACCAAAGACGACACATAAGAAACATGGAAGTTCTGCATGTATGATTTGTGTTTATCTTTATCATGTTTGAATTCATATCTTAATGACAGAATGAACATAAACAGAAATGAAACAGCAATAAAACCGTTTGTAAAAGCTGAAAGGCTGCAGGTGCATGTATGTACTGCAGTTAATGGGACTTCCAGGGAACGCATCGCTTTTACAGTCTCAGTATATCAGCTCAGTCCAATCAATAACCACAGCAACAATGAAGAGCTGTTTTACTGTTCGATAAAAGACTACCATGCAGGAAATCCCAGTGTTTTCTCACTCTGAGCCCTGATGACGAAGGCCAACAGGGAAGCGGGCATGACAAGCTCAGAGGGAATTACAAGGGAGTTTCGGTAAGAGAGTGAAACTAGAATGAGGGTTTATATCTGCTTGGTATTTGAAAGAGGGTTTATGAAGTGTAATGAAGGGGAACGAAGCTGGATAACAAGCTCAAACTCACAATACTGACGAGCTTTCCTCTCTACCAGTACAGGAAATAAAATAAAGTGATGCAAAATGTAATTAGCAGATTTAGTCGGTCACTCCTTTTGAGTCAGTGAGAGTGAGAACGCGAGTAAAACTAAAAGTGATGACTCAGCTAGACTCACCCGTGGCTTTCACAAGTAGGATGCTGTGGCTTCTTTTTAAAACCCAGACAAAGGCAGTCATCGTTTACCAGGGTACAGTCATGTTTCCAGGAGTCCACAGTGACCTCAGAACAAAGTCTGGCCACCAAACGCAACCAATAGTGAAACCTGTTACATAAATCTTACTTCCAGCAAGTAAGATTTATGTAACAAGATCCCTCAGGCAGAACCTTCTTTTGCAGAACCATTTCTCGATATCCACACAGACACAATTTGACAGTGCAACTACCACCCATTCATTCATTCACTCATTCAAACTTTCTTTACACTCAGACTACATAGAGGGAGCTGGGCTCATTTATAATACAGCCAGGTAAGAAAACAAAATATGCAGATACACAATTATGTATCTAATAATAAAATATCAACAGGTAAAGGAAGAAAAAAAATAAGATTTAAAAACAAATGAGTCAGCCAAAACAAGAACAGCTGGAAATGAAGTATGCCCTGAGGATAAAACTGAATCAAGCTTTAAACTGTTACAGGTTTTTGCAGGTTATTCTGGTTGGAGTGTTGGTTTTGTTGAAGTCAGTTTACTAGCGATTCAAAGAAAGTGTGCATTATTCAGCTGTGGATTTGGTTAACCTCTTGCAGAGACTTTGAAGAACAACGCAATAACTGACCCGGAACCTGCAGCCAAGAGTGTTAGACAAGTTATGGAACTGAATTTGTGACTTTAATCAACAATTAAAAAAGCAGAACTTCAGCAACTGTTCTTGATTTTAAAGTAAGGGTTACATAAAGAAGCATTTTATTCTGTATGAGCTCTCATGTGCTAACACGTCACAGTAGAGAGTGCAGAAGCAAATAAAGAGAATGAAAAAAAAAAAGACTTTGGCCTACAGATATTTCGTGGAAAAAACAAAAATATTAGACATTGGCTGTGTTTCAAATTAATGTGAACATTTCCTTGTTTATTATTTCTGGTTTGTATTTATTTAGATCGACAATTTTATGAAATAAGGAAACAAATTTATATAATGGAGAAAAAAAAATGTCAATACCATAACAAGTAAATGTGATTTGTGTCTTATTGGCTTCCATAGAGACGGTTAAAACTGAAAAATAATCACAGTATATATCCTAGGAGTATAAAAGCAGTTGGACTTCTCGTTTAGGCTCTTGAAGAAATTTCATTTTACATCCAAGAGGCTTTAAAAAAATAAAAAAATAAAAAATATATTGCCAAAAATATTAACTCACCCATCCAAATAACCAAAATCAGGTGTTCCAATCCCTTCCATGGCCACAGCTGTGTAAATTCAAGCACCTAGACATGCAGACTGTTTCTACAAACATTTGTAAAAAGGAATGGGTCGCTCTCAGGAGTTCAGTGAATTCCAGTGTCGTACTGTGATATGATGCCACCTGTGCAACAAGTCCAGTTGTGAAATTTCCTCGCTCCTAAGTATTCCACATTCAACTGTCAGTGGTATTATAACGAAGTGGAAACGATTGGGAACGACAGCAACCCAGCCACGAAGTGATAGGCTACGTAAACTGACGGAGCGGGGTCAGCGGATGCTAAGGCGCAATGGTGCACAGAGGTCGCTAACTTTCTGCAGAGTCAATCGCTGCAGACCTCCAAACTTCATGTGGCCTTCAGATTAGCTCAAGAACAGTGTGTAGAGAGCTTCAAGAAATGGGTTTCCATGCCAGAGCAGCTGCATCCAGGCCATACATCACCAAGTGCAATGCAAAGTGTCGGATGCAGTGGTGTGAAGCATGCCGCCACTGGACTCTAGAGCGGGGGAGATGTGTTCTCTGAAGTGACGAATTGCACTTCTACATCTGGCAATCTGATGGACGAGTCTGGGTTTGGCGGTTGCCAGGAGAACGGTATTTGTCTGACTGCATTGTGCCAAGTGTAAAGTTTGGTGGAGGGGAGATTGTGGTGTGGGGTTGTTTTTCAGGAGCTGGGCTTGATCCCTTAGTTCCAGTGAAAGGAACTCTGAATGCTTCAGCATACCAAGAGATTTTGGACAACTCCATGCTCCCAACTTTGTGGGAACACTTTGGAGATGACCCCTTCCTCTTCCAGCATGACTGTGTACCAGTGCACAAAGCAAGGTCCATAAAGACAAGGATGAGAGAGTTTGGTGTGGAAGAACTTGACTGTCCTGCACAGAGTCCTCACCTCAACCCGACAGAACACCTTTGGAATGAATTAGAGCGGTGACTGAGAGCCAGGCCTTCTCATCTAACATCAGTGTGTGACCTCACAAATGTGCTTCTGGAAAAATGGTCAAAAATTCCCATAAACACACTCCTAAACCTTGTGAACAGCCTTCCCAGAAGAGCTGAAGCTGTTATAGCTGCAAAGGGTGGACCAACATCATATTAAACCCTATGGATTAAAAATGGGATGTCACTTAAATTCCATTGTGAGTCAATTCAGGTGAGCGAATACTTTTGGCAATATAGTGTATATCCTTTTTAACTACATTTACATGTGTTTATGTACAGTATTTACACAGGCCTCCATTTTCTTTTATAGCCTCAGCCTGCGTCCTCGCACTGTGTTTATTCAATCTTTGGCATTTTTCTGCCTCATCAAACTTCCCATTACCGCTTAGTAACCTTTACAGTTTCGACTCAGCTCATCAAACCGTGTCATGCAAGCTGCTGTCACCACACCTATAAACACAAGGTGGAAAGTGATGCCAACCACACACTATCAGTGATTACACTGTGATGTCAGGAGCAGGACAAAGACCCTGCTACGGTTACTAAATACAGACACTGTGTACAAAGCCTCCCAAACTGGATGTGTTCAGTTTATCAAGCCGTAATGGTCCTTTTGTTTATTTGGTGATGATGTCAGCGACAGTTGATTGATTCGCGGGAACTGTCTGATGTTTGACGTCACATTTGCATTTTTCCATTAAACCTTTTGATGGCTACGGCAAAGATTATACAGGATGTTTACTTGAAATTTATAGTTGTCATTACTGTAAGTGCCTTAAATGCAAACTTGTAGCAACAGTAATGGTTGTGACTCAAAGACAAAAGAAACAAAACAAAACAAACCTTTGACATTTTAAAATCGGTACTTTTCTCAGTCTAAACTGTCTCATATTTGACGACCTCGTCTTTACATCAGACTTCTTTAAATAACGCCTGTTGAACTTCCTTTTTTGTGTGTAATGCATATTTTGGAGGAGGTTGTGTGTTCCCCAATACTGAATAAATACCAATCTGTCCCTCCAGTATACAATATAAAATGTAAAAAAAGTAACTTTGTGAACAATTTACTGTTATTTTTACAGGTTTTTTCTGCTTTATTAAATTTATAATAATTAGTGAAAAAATGGTGAAAAACTCACCAAAAATAAGTATTTTTACAAACATTAATTTGTCCTTTTACAACATTTGACTGTAGAATTACACAATTTTTTCCTGTATTTAAATCAGAAAAAAATCATTATTTTACAGATACTTGCTAGTTTAGTTTAATTATAGCTAACATCTTGTACAATCACCAAAAAAAGGAATTAACTTACACGTTGACTGGTACAAAACAGGCCAAAACTGTAAGTACATCAAAAACATCAAAAATCTGCATTTTACAAATAGCAGTTGGCTCTATTTTCATTTTTATTTTTTTTTAAATTTCAATAAAATGTTGTTTTTTTTTTTTCCGGTTCACGCCTCCGCGTCGTCCATTAATTTCTGATAATGGACACCTCGTCGGGCATTATCCCTTACAAAAACATCATTACGTCACAGATGTTTGCCACTTTTGTAAAATTACAGTTAAGATCTAATTCAGTCACAGAAAAAAAGGTACTAATTTACATGTTTATAGTTAAAAAACAAAAAAAGAAGAAGCCATAACTGTAAGAAATGCCAATGTCAAAAACCATTAAATTCATTATTTTCAAAAGTCACTAAAAATCACAGAATGTCTGTATTTTTACAAATGGTAATTTTCAGTTTGAATTTATCATAGAAAATTCAATTGCAATATTTTGTCTTTAAATCAGCAACATACATAATAATTCTACAGATGTTTGCTGTTTTTTAAAAGAAAAATTACATGTGTTGAGAATTTAAAAATCAGGAATTATTTCTAGGTTATTTTAGACATTTCCACAGTTTTGTCAAATTACAGATAATATCTTGTAAAACAGGGGGAAACACTTTTAATTCATATGTCGACTTAAAACAAACTTGCTCCACATCATACATTTGTACATTTACAAATATGAATTTGTTTTTTCACAACATGTGACCACTAAATTACACTTATTTTTTGTACTGTATTCAAATCAGAACAACATCCCATGTTTTTACAGAACTGTGCTGTTCCAACCCAGTGATCTGTGAACAAACTACTTTACCACCTGAGCCACTGCGCTTCATGCAAAACAAAATGTTATCAGGACCTACTAGTGAGTGTTTGCTCACGAGGTTTAGGTTCAAAGGTGTGCGTGATAATGCGTCACATAGAAATTACTAAAATGGTATCATAAATATCATTATTAAAAGAGTGAATATACTGCAGAGTTTTTGTTTGAGTTTTCCTGTCCCTGGTAGAAGGAAATCCTCTTGAAATCCAAACACTGGTTGAAATTTAGCACAAGTCCTTGAAAAATTGTGGATTCATTAACTAGCATAGAATTTAACGTATTTCTGGCTCAGCTTTTGTGACGTGCCCGACTAACTTATCTTATCTGAGTCAGTTTCTTTGCACACAAAGCTCGAAGTGTTCCCACCCGTCTGCCTGCTCACTGGCTGTGAATAACACTGCTAGTAACAGCAATGATCCTTCCGCTGGATGAGCCACAAGAATGAAAGTGTGACGCAGCATACGAGAGGGAAATCAGTTCGCCCATGTATCTTTCCTGCTCTTGAGAAAAGACAGTGATTATAAAAAATTGTAGTGAAAAATAAATAAAATCAATGGTACTTGTCTTATGAAAGAGGAATGATGCCGTTGCCATGGTGACACACAACCAGATGGATAAACAGTTTGGTCTGTAAGACATCTTTTCCGACGAAAGCTTTCATTTTGGGGTTGCAAAAGCATTTATTCTTTCACTAACTAATTTATTTGGTGTTTGTCTGAAACTCCTCCTAACAACTCCTCTTTCTGAGCCTATGGGCAAATTAGGAGACAACTTTCCATGGAGGCGCAGATCCACAAAAGTGATGCTGTAGGACACTAGACAATTTATAATAGGAGACCCAAAAAGCACCTTTCTGTAGCAAATGTATATTGCTATAGTCAGAATATACAACCAGGCTGGTGGCTCTGTGGACTACATGCTAACATCAGCGGCTAACATAGTCAGAATAACATTGCTAACATGTTGAAATGAAGCACATTTAATATTAACCATGTTGTCTTTCTTATTTTAGCCTGCTAGCGTGCTAACATTTGCCAAGTAGCACAAAACACAATGTAGCTGAGGCTGATGGAAATATTAGTCCAGCAGCTATTTTCCTCATTAAACTTCTGAAATAGAATCTGGGCCTTTTCTTGCTCTTGTCACATTTTAAATAACTATGAGTTTATTTTTCACTGCAATATAAAAGTCCTGCACATCTACGGAAACAGAAAACCCATTACTCTAAGGAGAGAGAACTCAGAAATGTCTCCAGTGCAGCATGACAATTAAAATGCTTTAAATCTTTAAAAAGAAAAAAAAGTTTCATTTCTTTCATGACTTATTTTTCAAAAACTGAAAAAATCTGGAATCTATATGTGTAGCATTTTTCAAGTGCCCACATGTGTTACCGGTACTGACAAAAAGAAAGAATAGCTGCACATGCACTAGGTATTTTATCAGGGACAAAGTAGCATTTTGTGCTACTTGTCTTTTATCTGTTCTGTGTAAACATTGGCCGCAGTTCAGACGAATCGCTCCTGAATTTCTGTCACGTGTCACTTATGGATTCTCAGTTGAACAGAGGAGTGCAGATTTCTTTTTGTTGTTTTTTTTACAGAATGTGGCAAATGTTTTATATCTGGCACATGTTTAAATGAGACATGCAGACTTTTCTAAGACATTTAGACATTTCTAACACTGCATGCTGGCAGTCAAGGAGTTGGGATTCACCCTCTGGAGACCATGAATGTCTCCACAAAAGTTGATGGCATGAAACCAAACATGGGACATACAAGAAATGTGAAACTGATTTCTGACTGGCATTTTTTATGTTTCATTATCAGCAAAATGATCCCAATTTGAGGTCCACTCACTGTATTTTCTCTAGGATTTTAATGAGGTCACACAAAATTCTCTTTTGGATTCTTGAAGATTGACATCTTCAAAAACCAAAAAGAGAAATCCAGCTGCCCTCTCCTAAAGCTCTTACTCATTATGAAGTCAAACTTTCTACAAGGTCAAGAGTGAACGCTGAAGCTCGACTGCTTCCTAATACTATTAATACATATAACCTTTCAGCCTGTATTCAAAGCAAAAACTCTTAAGGTGCCTTTGTTAGATTCTTGAGACATAAAAGACAGAACTTGGTGCATTACTGCTTTTATTGGATTGAAAAACTGACTCAGATAAGATCATTTGATTTTGGAACACTGTGGATATTTACAGAGAAAATTACATATTTGCCGACAGTCACTAAGTCCATCCATCCATCCATCCAT
>NW_007578283.1:350698-358022 GCF_000690725.1 Stegastes partitus
AGTTAGTTTTGGTTTCATACTGCAGGTATCCACAAGTACGTTATAATTCTACACGCAGCCCTCAGAGCTGACGACAGTTCATAATTAAAAGGTCATTTATTGGGGCCGCCGCTTTAGCTCATCTGGTTGAGCTGGCGACCCATGCACAGGGTTCATAGGTTTAAGTCCCACTCATGGCCCTTTGCTGCAAGTCCTTCCCCATTCTTCTCCCCCACTTTCCTGTCTCTCTCTTTCAACTGTCCTATCCAATAAAGGTAAAAAGGCCAAAAAAATTACTTATAAAAAAGGTCATTGAGTCCTTTCTGATATCCTGTCTTGAACCTCTATATGCTGCTGCCTAATCTTTTTATTCTTCAAGTGGCGTTGCTCTGCCTTCCTCTCTCCTTTCTGTACTACTGCAGCTTATATTTCTTTTATCTGTATTCATGATTGTCTGTTGTCCTTTTTTGAAGTTGGTCCAAGAGTCAGAACCTCCAAAAAATGTTTTCGCAAGACACTCAAACCAAAGCCACGGTTCAGTTTCATCCAGATCAAGACTGCGTCTTTTTGCCAGATGAGCCTGTACTTGTGTTTCACATTGAACCAAAGAGTCCCAAAGTCTGGACCAAACAAATTAGTTGTGAAAAGACCACAAGAGAAAGGATGAGATGATGCTGTAAGAAAGAAGAGCAGCCTTGAGATTTAAACCCATAACAGCTGAAGCGAGGAGGATTCACCCAGTGATAGACCGGTGACCTGTCCAGGGTGTCCCCTGCCTTCACCCTGAGTCAGCTGGGACAGACTCCTAAGCGGTGTATAGACAATGGATGGATGGATTATCAACTTTGGCATCCCCCATGGGGTCTTAAGTAGTCGTCATTACCTTTTCTTAAAGGAGGGTGAGAACACAAGGTGATGGGAGATGAAAATAGGATCAGAGAAAACTTGAGCAAAATTTAACGAAAAGATAAAATCAAAAAGCTGTGGGGATCCTCGTAATCCTGAAATACCTATATCATTCCTTTATTTATTCATATGAATGTGAATATCCTTTTGCTGCTTTTTGTCAGTAATATTTACACTCTGACTGTGGTTCATGAACACATTTAGTGCTTTAGCGGTCTGTCTCACAAGGCGTAAAAACCTAAAATGTTGGAACATTTGAACAAAAATCCCACTCGCAGAAAAGTACCTGGAAAGTGTTCACATGTTTATGACTGTGTTCCAGTTGATGTTTTCAACCGTCACTGGAATAAACTTTAATTTTAAAAATGTGGTCACTCTCTCATTGTCCGACAGTGAATCGTTAGTTTCCACAGTTGTGACGATAGTGTGCCGTAATTTCCTCTAACTGAAACACCAAGAAAGTTCTTTCACACTGGAAACAAACTGAAGCACGGTTCCGTTTGATCCAGACCACCGGTTTTTGTCATGCTAACATTCATTTTTTTGATCTCAAGGAAGTTTCACACCTGTAATTTTGGTTCGCATCAGACGACGGAGTTCAAAAGTCTGAATGATGTGAAAGGACCCTAAGATATATATTTATCCTCACTGAACAGCAGAGTGCTTCTCTCAAGTGCTCTATTCTGTCATAAGCTGAAGCTTAAATTATAGTTTGAGCTCTTTTTGAAAGATAATGTGAGGTTTGTGGGCCCAAAATCAACAGTCCAATTCGTGGGAAAAAAAAAACAACTACCCACAGACTCACTAAAAGACGATTCCTACAAAAAGGAAAAGCTGAATCTCCTTATTTGCATGACACGACCAGATCACTGAACAGCAATGAAGATGAGCATCTTCAAACAACTTCAGGAACCTTAAATCAACATCCTCACTAAAAAGCACCTGACTCCAGTTGAACTTTATCAGATGACACACATTAAAGGATTGCTTTTCTTCTTTCCTGAGCCACAAAAAATAAAAATTTTCTTCTTTCCTGAGCCACAAAAAATAAAAATAAAAAAAAAAAAAAAAATTAGAATGTCTCGTGTAAAGAAAATCTCCCCAATGTTTCCCCACCAATTTATTGAACCATCCCGCTGACTCATCTGAGCACATGTTTAAAACTACAACTAACTATGATGTGAGTCACAGGTGGTGTGACAGTGACATTTAGGGAATCAGAGTTCTTGTCTGGGCAAAGTTCTATCCAGTCATATCTAACCCAACTTGATAGATTCTGTAATCCAGGGGTCACACTTTATGTAATCTTATATGAACTCACCCGAAATACAGTTGAAACCAAAGAAATGTTTTTTTAAGAAGCACTGATAGCAATTCTCCACCAGGTGTCATGAGAATGTTTTACAAAAGAAAATAAAGCATTGGATGATGAAGTGATTACTGATGGAGGAGAACCAAGTTACTAATAAGAATAGAATAGAATAGAATAGAATATTTTTTGTTGATTCCCATTGGGGGAAATTTACACGCCACAGCAGCATCCAAAAATATAGAAAGAAAGTACAAGGAAAACAACAATAACTAGTAATAACAATATTTACATAATAGTAATCACAATAAACATTATTATTATTATTATTATTATTAATAATAATAATAATAGTAATAATAATAATAGATGATGCTGATGATAATTACAATATTACAATGAAAAATCTTGATGTGAGACTTCTGTTGTGCCACAGATTAAATGAAATTCCCCTCTTGTCTGTAGTGGAATGAGGGGAATACGTACAGCATTACTGTCAGTGGTCGGCGTGACAAAACCCTCCATCATGCCGGTGACATTAATTATCCTCAGAATCTGACTACATCATTACTGTTTTGGACCGTTTCCACAATCCTCCGAGAATAAATAGAGGTGGGGAGACAGTGAGAGCACCATCCCTCCTGACAGAGAGCTGAAAACCTGCCACAGCAACAGCACATCATCACATTCACTATGGTAGGTGGAGACAAGAGCGCAGCTGGAGACCCGTCCAGGCAGCATCTCATCGCACAATTCTTAGTGAGCCTGACCTGACTCTGCTCACTCAGGATCCAAATCTGGTGCTTTTTAATGCTTATTTGGAGAGGAATCATGGAGCATTCACCTAAATTAAAGGGAATTTTCAACAACAACTGCAAAAATTGGAAAAGTCGTTTTTTAAACATGTTTTGTTGTTCATCCATTTTACGCGCGCCTTTCTTGTACAGTTTTTTTTTTCCTTGTGTAACTTTGTTTCTTTGCTTTCAGATGCTTTCATCCTGTATGCGTTCAGCAGTGCTGGGGCTGCTGTTGTCACTGTCTGTTAGCGTCGCCTCGCCGCCAAAGACCTTCGATCACCAGGATCCGATCACCGGTAAGCCGGTCACGTGTGACCGCTGCCCGCCGGGGACGTACCTAAGCGCACGCTGCTCGTCGACGCAGAGGAGCCAGTGTGCTCCGTGTCCGTCGGGTTCCTTCACCGAGCTCTGGAATCACATCAGTAAATGCCTCAGATGTGGCGTCTGTGGCCACAACATGATCGAGAAGACGGCGTGCACGGCAAACACCGACTGCCAGTGTGAGTGCAAACCGGGCTACTTCTTCAAGGAAGACTATGAGATGTGCGTCCGCCACAGCGAATGTCCGGCCGGGCAAGGAGTGGAGAGCAAAGGTAGAACCACAGCCTCACAGCTGGTTTTGAATGAGTGACACGTCAAATTTCCCGCTGAGAGAAAAGGTCATTGGACAGCGACAGGTGACATGCAGCGCTGATCTTGAATTCTGAACCAATATAGTTTTGCTCTCCAGTGAGTGCAAGGGGAGGCAGGGAATATTTACTTCTCACACCTTGTGCAAAGAGGAAGGTGACTTTTATTCTGGAAATCTCCATATATGAAACAATAGGGACTAATTTATGCATAAAGATACATCCAAAGGCAGAAAAGGAAGTATTTTAAGCTCAAAGTTTCTTGAAGTAGGACTCACAAATTCTCCACTTCGTGTGTTGAGCCCCATTGTTCAAACAAAACCTATAGCCATGACTGCAACCATGGAGACAGCCTGGTTATGTCACTGTGTTTGACAGCTACCTAAAGACAGATGTTGAGTTTCAGCAGATGTTGACAAGACCTCACTTCCCTTTTGGGTTTCCATAATATTTAAGGCCTAAAGTCAAATAGATGTATGTTGATTTTAAATGTAGTGACACAAGACTTGAAGCAGTTGACTGGAAACACAGCTCAGAGGAGCACGAGTGTGTTTTAGATCGTTTTACTGCCACACAGAGGCAAACAGGACCAACTACATTTACATTCACTGGAGCAAAGCTCTGTGGGATGTTATTCCTTAGCAGGCCCACTTCTGCACCCGCAACATTTCCATTGAAACAAAAGCGTAACTGCGGGTCAGTTCACTTGGGTTCAGAAGAGTTTGATGCATTGCACACGAAACTGAGGCTGTTCTGTTAGATTCTGGCCCTCTTTGATCAGCATGTAAATCTCTGACCTATGTCTGGAAATAGAGGTGTGACTAGTGTTGGAGCAAGACTTTCACCAAAGCAAAAAGTGGTTGTCATTATTAATCAGGACAAAATGTGTTTGTTCTCCTGCAGGTACAGCCAACGCAAACACAGTGTGCCACGTTTGCTCCAACAACACCTACTCTGACGTTTCCTCGGCTCACCTCAACTGCACGCAGCACCAGACGTGCAGCGACGCAGAGCTGCTGAAGGGCTCCACCTGGCACAACAGTGTGTGTGCAACCTGCAGCGAGCTCAAAGGTAATATCGTCTGTTTGTAATGTTTAAAAGGCAGAAATAGGAGCAGTTTATGTTCCACGTTTACATTACAGCACAGTGGACTCGAGGCAGGTCGAGTAAAGTGCCCTGCTCAGAAGCTAAATGAAGGCAACTCGGCAGGATTGGGACTTGATTTCAAAGCCTTTTTTTTTTTTTTTTTAAATCATGCATGGTGCATTCTCGGCCAGTACGTTTGCAGTATGAACTAATATTTACAGACATAGATGTGAGCACAGTTATGATTAAGTTGCAAGAGGTGTAAAAGAAAGATGTCCTGTGGTCTGATTCGACACGGCTATTAGCATTTGGCTCTCATCCAGTTTCTACACCCGGATTTTTGATTTGTCTTCCAAAAACAGAGAGTCAAAAGACTGTCTTTAAAGACCCTCTGACATCTATCTGGAGCAGTTCCCTGTTACACAGACCTCCAAAACTTCCCAATCACAGTCCTATAAATGGAAAGCACCCAAACCATTACTGGGCAGCTATTGAATGTTTGATTATTTAGTTTCTGCAGTGACTAAATGGAGTGTTTTGTTGCATTTGCTCATCAGCAGCTGACTGATTATGTTCTTTATGTGTTGCAGACGGAGGTGAGTACCTCAAAGAAATACTTGCGCCGTTCTTCGTCCACCATAAAATGAACATCAAGCGTTTGCGTCGGGTCGTGCACAGGCTCCCGTCCGAGGACGGCAAAAGACAGCCAGGAACCTCAGAACTTAACCTCTCAGAGCTTCGTGATCGCATCAACACTTGGGCCGCCACTGCAACACCGAAGCAGATTCGGGAGCTTCCAGGTATTCTGGAAAACACAGGAGCAAGTGGCGTTGGTGAGAGACTACAGAACAAGCTGCAGCGCATTGACACTAATCTCAAAGAGCAGTGCTCTCTGGGAAATGAGGTGCATGTAGTTTTATAGCTGCAATAGGCCATGGTAGAAAATACCTTGTTATATGTGTCAGATTTTAATTTCTCCGGTATTCATTTAAGAAAAATAGAAAAAAAAAAATTCTGCCCTATTTAAGATGCACTGTCTTTAGGCTTTAGTACTTTGTGTATTTAAAGGAGAATACCATTAATTGAGAGGAAAAGTTCATTAGCTTTATTTTCCATCCGCCTGCTTCACGTTTGCTCTGTCAAACAATTTCTGTTTTAAACAATCGCAGCAAAAAATCTGATTTTTGTCACCAAGCTTGAAATGACCCGCTGTCCTGTGTAATCACATTTAGTATGAAATGAATAAATGCATGACAGATACCGCAAGACAACTTGGTTTAAAGGACACTTCATTTCAGGCCAGGTGATTGACAGGGAATCATAATACACACCTACAAAAACATACATTTCTCACAGATTTACTAAGAAAAATGGTATCTGGTATATAAGTGTACCCTTTCATGTTCAACTTTGCAGCAAAAACACAAAATTGCACTTCATACAGCAACAAGCACTCAACCCTAAAATTCTTGAGTTCTATTTCTGGGATTGAAAACAGACAGACAACCTGCAGAATTGTCACTTAAAATCAATATGAATTTAAATAACACCGGTATTAACCTTTGAAGAACAAGTGTTGACCTACAGTAGATCTACCTCCAGTTATGCCTGCAGCTTTACCGACCAAGGTAACGCCAAAGATGTTCTAGGTTTATTTGTGTAACAGCCTGATATATGAAGTCTGATTGTAATTTATTTCTATTTATGAGGTATCTGAGAGAAATGGTGGTTTATCTGTTGTGCTTACGTTAGTTTTATATAGAAAGAAATTATGTGTTGGTCTTGGCTGCTCTGAAGGATGCTCAAATAAAAATTATTTCAAATCTAATCAAAGGCAGTCTGTTTCTAATTCCATTCACAAATGAAGTTTATCAGAAATAAAAGCACTAAATTACCTGAAGCAAACAGAAACAAGCCATACTAAGATGGAAATTTACAGTTGTGAACGAAAGTTTACATACACTTGTAAAGACCATGTATATCATGGCAGTCTTGAGTTTCCAATAACTCCCATAATGTCTGTGGAATCATTGTAACACATGCATATTTGTCACAAAAAATAAACACAAAAAAATCCTGCATTTTGGTTCTTTCATAGATTTATTGTTGGTCTTATGGAAATATGACAAAATCTGCTGGTTCACAAATATACATACAGAAATGCTAATATTTGGTCAAATGTTTCTTGGCCATTGTCAGCTCAACTATGCCCTTTTGGTAGCCGTCCACAAGCTTTATTTTTTTTTTTTTTGATCACTCCTCTTGACAGAATTGGTGCAGTTAATCTGATGTTTTGGCTTTCTGACACTTGTTTTTCATCACAGTCCAGAGGTTCTTGAGGAGGTTTTGGGGAGGCCAGTTTAAAAACCCTAGTTCTAGCCTAATTTAGCCATTTCTTTACCACTTCTGGTGTGTTTTTTGGAACACACAACTGCATCAAGACCCAATCTTTTGGCTGATGATTTTAGGCTTTCCTAGGGAATGTGGAGGTCATTTCATCCTTGTTCATTATTCAATTCTTTTTCTTTGTGTAAAGCACCAGTTCCACTGGCACCAAACAGCCCCAGAGCATAATACTGCCACCACCATGCTTGACAGTAGGTTTTGAGTGCCTGGAG
>NW_007578283.1:358863-387480 GCF_000690725.1 Stegastes partitus
TACTGTACAAGCCTGTGGGGGCAGTGTTATGATCTGGGGTTGCTGCAGTTGGTCAGATCTAGGTTCAGCAACAGTATGTGCTCAAAGAATGAGGTCAACTGACTACCTGAATATACTGAATGACCAGGTTATTCCATCAATGGACTTTTTCTTCCCTGATGGCACAGGCATATTCCAAGATGACAATGCCAGGATTCATTGGGCTCAAGTTGTGAAAGACTGGTTCAGGGAGCATGACACATCATTTTCACACATGGATTGGCCACCACAGAGTCCAGACCTCAACCCCATTGAGAATCTTTGGGATGTGCTAGAAAGGGCTTTGCGCAGCGGTCAGACTCTACCATCATCAATGCAAGATCTTCGTGAAAAATTAATGCAACACTGGATGGAAATAAATCTTTTGACATTGCAGAAGCTTATCGAAACAATGCCACAGCGAATGCGTGCCGTAATCAAAGCTAAAGGTGGTCCAACAAAGTATTAGAGTGTATGACCTTTTTTTTTTGGTGGCAACTTTTTTTTTGGCCAGGCAGTGTATGTCCAAATAGCTCAATTTTTCTCCTTCATTTGACCACAAAACCTTCTTCCAGAAGGCCTTTTCTTTGTCCATGTGATCAGCAGCAAACTTCAGTCAAGCCTTAAGGTGCCCTTCTGGAGGAAGAACTTCTTTCTTCATGAAGCCTCTCAGCTCATGTTGATCTAAAACACTGTGGACACCCAAGTTCTTGAGTTCCACCTGAGTAGCTTCTAATTCATTGCAGAGCTGCTTTTTGGTGATTCTTGGTTGACTCTTGACCATCCGGACTAATTGTCTCTCAGCAGCAGGTGATAGTTTATGTTTTCTTTCTGATCATGGTCGTGACAGAACTGCATCATGCACTTTCAGAAATCACAGATAAATTTTGGGATCTGTAGCAGCTTTTAAATTTCTCCCAGTGACTTTACTGACTTGTTTGAGTCATTGATTTGCTTTGCCTAGTTCCTCAGACTTTCCCACCATAGTGTTTGTGTTGAGTCTAATGAGTGTGTTAAATGGATTCTATTTAAACTGGCTCAGAGAGGACGGTAGCTGCAGTCAATCTTAATCACTTACAAGAAGTTAAGAGGCAATGCCACGAAAAAAAGCTGACTAACACAGCTTTCACCAGCACCAAAACTGATAAGTCAAGTTGCTGTGTGTATATTTTTGACCCAACATATTTTGACCTATAAGACCTATAACAAATTCATGAAAGAGCCAAAATAAATTATGTATTTTTGTGACAAAGACACATATGCCAATGATTCCCTCACAGAAAACTGAAAGTGAAAGGAATCAGTTGAACTCAAGAGTGCCATGTCTCTCTGCCTGTCTTTAGAAGTGTACGTAAACATTTGTTGTAGATATGGTTTGTTTGCAGAAATGGTTCTTTCTGAGCGGTGTAAAACTTTCCAGTTTAATGAAGAATGAAAGAAAATGTGCACGTCATGAAAATGTGTATTTTTGCAGCAGCTAAGATGAAACACTTGCTCAAGATCGAGACACAAAAACAGAAAAACATCCCATTAAAAAATACTTTGGTGCTTCAAACCAGACTGCAATATGAGATAAACAGTGTTTGAAGGAAGCTCGGGATAAGGACTGATTGCATGTTATAGATTTCTCTCAACATGATGTTTTTTTTTTTCAAATGACGCATCAAACCTTCCTCAACAAACACAAGGATACGTGTGTGATGAGTTGCCACAGACCCACAACAAACCTCACCCACATAAAAATTCCAAAAGTAATTTAACAGCAACATGTTGTGAAAAATCATAATAACCTGATGTAAGAAACACTTTACTGCAGCCATTGGGTTTCAGTGGTTGACTGTACAATACTACCAGACAGGCAGAATGAACTGGTTTGGAGCCAGTAATAATAACAATAAATAAATAAAAATAAACCAAGTTCTTTACATTTTGGCAGCCAAAAAAACAGCTCTGAGCCAATCACAACTGTCTCTAAAGTGGTGCTTTGCAGGTCTACAACCAAGAACTGCACAAGTCAGGGGCTGGGGAAACATAAACATAGTTAGTCTGCCTAATCCAAAGATGATAAACCAGAGATTGAGCGTGGATATGAAATCGAAGCAGCAGCTTGAAAGAAAGAAAACCAGTGAGATATTTGTTTCAACTGGCCACAGCATAAAGTGGAGGTCTACACCACTTACATAAGCATCCTAACATCTGGAGGATGATGTGCAAACGCATAAGGCTTGATCTTTAGGCCTTTCTTTTTTATTACTGACATGCTTTTATTAGGTTAAATTATGCAAAATATTCAACTCTGTATCATAATATGTTTTCATCTTCAGTAAATAAATCAATGGCTGTAATTTGTTGAGTGATGTACAGAAAAAACGTGACGTACAGTCACTGCTGCTCGCCTGTAAATTTCAGTAATTCAGGACTAAAATATCTCTTAGTGCCTTTTACCTCATTGATTCAGGTAACTCAGCAGCTGTCTGCTAACTGTACTCAGAGGCAAAAACACAGAATAAGCAGCATTTAGTCTGCACCAAAGAGCAGCAACAAACCTCCAGAATACTTTGGTGACTGAATGTAAAGCTCACGTCACCGTTTTTCATGCATTTAAAAGTTAATATTTGATGTCATAAAAGTTAATATTTGATGTTTCAATGTACCATTTAAAGCAACACGCTTTCTGCTGCCTTTTGTATGGAATATAATATACACATCAACTTTAATTGCCTTACTTTGATCTAAAAAATAATTTCAACATGAAGTGTTTTGGTGTCAAATGAAAAGAGTTGGCTTGTCACATGACTTTGAGTTTGAAGCTTCTGATGAAATGAAGCAGCTGTGAAAGTCAAAGGTCAAAAAACAAACATGTTTATGACATTTTCATGAAATCAAATGAGCCACTGAAATATGCAGTCAAGCATCATGAGGGTTTCTGTTGCACAATGTGATTATATTGTGTGTAACTTTGTGGGTGTAAAAACCACAGTGAAGGCGCAGGTGTAGGAGGCAGACAGTTCTGTGGTCATCTGATGTAAAACTCCCAACAATGTCTTCTGCTTGATACTGAACAGAAAAGTAGTATCACATGTCAGCGGGTCACTGTGTTGTTGACCTACAATGTGAGTGTGGTTCCTCTCTGAGGTTTTACACAGAAAAGCAAACCTGACATTAACTTACTTCCAGCTTTAATGTTACATATTGTTATGTTTGACCTCTAATGCACCCTCCTTCCCTATTACAAACATGGTGCAATTCTTGTATGCGGGTGTTGAGCAGTCGTCTCGTAAGCATCTGTTGCACAAAAATAAAGGTGATTGAGCCTTTGCAGTGGCTTCTCCAAATCTCTTAAACATGAAAGGACTACTCAGGCTTTAGTAGGTTGCAGCTAAAGTCTTTTGGTTGGCATTCGATTCAAGTATCTTACTTTTATATTCTTATGATTGTATCATCTTGTTTTATATGTACATCTGCTTGTCTTTTAGCCATTGTGCTGTATTGTGTTTTATAGTTTGCTGTTTTACTTGTAAAGCATATACAAGTGCATTTGACTTTGACTTGGGAAATGATAATTGCCCCATAATCAAGACAATCATAAAAAAATGTCTTGAAGTAAATTCAGTACTGACCCAACAAGCAGGGAATCTTCACACAACATTGGCTAACATTACCTAAAAGTTCTAATAAGGTTTTTTTTTTTTAAATTTTAAACATTTTAATATAATGTTCAAATAATGTATAAAGAGTAATTGTCAGTTCAAATAACGTCCCTAACACATGCTGTTTTAATTGAAACGTTCAGAAGTTGTCAGGATTATCAGATTATGTTCCATGATCACAACAGAAGAATGTTCTCAAACCAACATTTAAAAAATGCTTTCAAGATGTGATGGAGGCCTCAGATGACAGAGTGACTTTAATGTAATCTCTTAACAAAGACAGAACATTTTACCTGCAATACTCCTGCACTGTTTTGAGGATGTAGCACATTATCCATTAAACATCTTCCAGTGAACATTTCCACAATGTTACACGATAACAAGGAACGCTGTCAATGCAACATTCAGAAAATGTTTTATGAAGAACATTTTTTAAATGTCTTCAGGGAACTTTTTTTTTTTTTTACCTCTAAGAAGATCTTTTTACCCCACCGAAAACACTACTAGAGCTTTCTCAGAACGTTTTTAGAAATTAAGACATTCTGCCACTTTGTAAGGAAAGTTTGGCGTCATATCCAAACACACTTGGGGATCATTTTGCAATGCGCACGGCACCCTAACAAAACTAAACCAGACGTTCTCTGCTGGTGTCACCAGAGACGTTTTCCATGTAGCATTTGGTTATTGTTGGGTGCATTTGAACCCAAACCGTGATCTTTTGCTGAACTTAACCAAGGAGTTTTTGTGCAGAAGGTTAACCAAACAGCACGTAACAACAAGACTTAAGTCACAAAGGGAAGCTAAAGTCAGTCAAACTATCATGTTCACACAAACATCAGTCACCTGGGTTACAGCACTGCACCTTCCTCCACCTCGACGCCTCAAGAAGACCTTTTCAAACTGAAAATTTCATATTTTGTCATGGCAGGAAAAAGCACAGGTGACCCAAATTCCATCAAGCTTCGCCAGCTTCTTTAGATTAAATTATTAAATGCACAGAAATTTCTGCAAAAGTTTGATATCAAATAAACAGGTTAAGGACGAGTTACGCAAGCTTTACTTCCGGAGGGCAGGGCTTGTATTTACAATTAAGGTGAAGTTGAAATGTAGATTTAGTGTCAGTGTCTGTCAGTGTTCAGTTCTCTTATGTCCTTGAGGTGAAGCTGTTTGTGAGTTTGTTTTGTCTGCGATTCAAGGACCGGAAGCAACGTGCTAAACAGATCGTGTCCAGGAAGGGATATTTCCTTCAGTGTGTTTGCTGCTGTCCTGATGCATGTCAGGTCAATGTCTGCTTTGTTTTTTCCGCAAGACGAGTGAGAGTTCACAAGCAACCCAAGCCGACGGTCCATGTGGCACGTCTGCAGAGCCCGTGGCCTCAACTTGGTGCCAGCTCCACTTCCGCCAAAAGCACAGCCTTTCAGCTTGGTGAGATCATCTGCAGAGCTGGTAATCGCTACCACAGAAGGGTGAGCGATGGAAACCCACAAAAAAATAATAAAAAAAAGCAGTCATTCTGTCAAGTGTGAAAACCCACATCTGGCTGCAGGAGCAAGTTTAGTTATATGGTGCCAAAGTCTGCTTTGGGTGGACGAATCTGTCAACAGAACTGAACAGCAAACACAACTTAACCTTCTGAAATCCAGTCTCTGAGCTTGTTTTGTTCCTTTTCACTGCAATAGAAAGTCCTGCACCTCTATGGAAACAGCCCAACCATGGTTAGAAGTAAACAGAGCTCAGTGTGACCTTCATGTAGTATGACAGTGTTAATGCCATAAATCATGAGAAAAAAAAAAAGGAAAGCAAATTTTGAATTTCTCAAATTATTTACTTCATAATATAAAAAAAAAAAAGAAAAAAAAGAAACTGTAATGTCTAACATTTTTCCAAATGCCCACAAGTGTTACTAATACTGGAGGAGGAAAAAAAGCTACACAGGCCGCAGTTCAATAATAAACTTTTTTATTTATTTATTTTTTGGTCACAACTGAATCGGTTGTGGCTTCTCAGAGATGTCCCAGAGCGCAGAATTTTTAGGTTTTGGTTGTTGTTGTGTTTTTGCTTTTTTTGGTGCAAACTATTTTTTTTTATTTTTATTTTTTTATGACATTTTAAACCATTTTTGTCTAAATATTATTTTAAGCTTATATTTGTTTCATTTTCCTGATGAAGGACTGTAAGAAGGTTGAACATTCCACGATTATTTCTGTTTTAACAGTTTTTTATCCGGCAAATGATGCAATTGTGACAACAGGACTACATGCCTTGAAAACCTGCCAGAGTTCAGAGAGTGATTCAGAAACATCCATCCATCCATCCATCCATTTTCTATACACCGCTTAAATCCTCACTAGGGTCGCGGGGGGGGGGCTGGAGCCTATCCCAGCCGACTTAGGGCGAAGGCAGGGCTAGGGAAAGGGTCATGAGCGGGATTTGAACTCATGACCTCCACATTGGGACTGTAGCCCTACACATAGGATGCCAGCTCAACCAGGTGAGCTACAGCAGCGGCCCCGATTCAGAAACAATCAATGTTTATGTTGATCTGTTTGAATTGAACTTTGAGCCTTCGCTAGGTACATGAAGGAGTCTGTTGTGATCATGAAGTCATGACTCTACCATGGATCTTGCTTCGTGATGTAATTTTCAACTTGTTCCATCTAAAAACAAATAAAGAGCAACGCTCTGCCCTTATAAAGGTGACACACAGGTATGAGACATCAAAACACTTGCGTGCTATGAGGGAGGGTTTCGTAACTCTTGGAAGTTACTGATTCTAAAACACCAAGTAAAAAGTGACAAGAATCCTTGTTTTCCTCATTAGTAACTCATGAGCTTGCTGACCCAGACCCCAAATCTGTGTCAACACAGTGGTCTCATTGATATAAGTGAAGAGGTCGGGTTTTCTCTGAGTGCTGCAGTCTGTCTGAACCTGGCCTTAAATGAACCTTTTGCCAACTGATTTTGTCTCAACTGCTGGTTATTTAACCACTTTAAAAAGTTATTTTTTTACAAAAATCCTGTAAAACAGTGGTGACAAAAAGGGTACGAGACAAAAAACAAAAGTAAAGATGGTGAAAAAAATGAGAAAAAAAAAATTACTGTAAGTATCAGTAAATATCTGTAAAATAATGACATGCTAAAGAAAATTGTAATTTTATACTCAGATGCTGTCAAAGTACTAATTACCATTTGTAAAATTATAGGGGCTGGAGGTTGAGACAGTTTAAAAATTATTTACGATTTTTCAATCCTTAATCTACATAATGTTGTCTTTCAAATAATGACATATATCGTAAAACACTGGTATTTCTATCTATCTATCTATCTATCTATCTATCTATCTATCTATCTATCTATCTATATTTAAATATATTAATATATTTGTTTATTGTTTTGCTGATTTATCATATAGACAAAAAACAAATAAATGATGGTAAATATTTAAAATTATTTTTCAGTCCTTACTATAAATAATTTTTCTTTCTATAAACAGCAAATATCTGTAAAATAAGAATATTTATTTATTTATTTATTTATATGCAGTTTTAAATACAGTACTTTAGCCTCTTTTTTCTTTTTTAAACATACTTTTTCTCCTGATCTAGCAGTTATCTGTGCTTTCTTGCAACTTGTTCAAGGGATTACAATTAAAAAGTGTTAAATAAAAAAAATCTATCTTTTACAGCGTATCTTGCAGACAAGTTTCTCTGCGTGCAATGCTGACATTGTGTTACAAAGAAATGGAGGCGACGCTTCTCTATTAGACATTCACAAAGTGATGGTTCATTCATTCGATTTTATCAGCGTTATTGCAAATACGGAGACATAAACGCGTCCAAGCCTGCAACAAGAAAGCAAACATGGCTGTCACATTTAAATACCTATACCCTGGAACATACATGAACCTTTCAGTAGCTCGGTCACTTCTTTAAACAGTTAAAGGTCAAAGGCTTACTGAACTTGTGCTGCTGTTATGAATGTTTTATGATTCTGATGGAGACCTTTATGGTTCCATAATGCTCTAAATGCCATTTTAACACTTCCACTTGATAAAAAATAAAGGAGAAACAGCTTTTAAAATGCTTATCAGTGTTTGAACTATGGGACAAGGTCGTTGTCTTGTACTTCTCTATAATTCTGATCACTTGACAGTCACAGTAGCATCTGACCTGTTTACTATGACGCCGCTGTGACCCAAGTGAAGTTCCTCATAGGTTACATAGTAAAAAGAAACAGGCATGCAGCAGTACAGCTGAGTCATTCTGAGACGCATTCATGATGATTAATGTATACTACAGAACTGGGAAGTTACATATGTTCAGAAAAACATATATTTGAATGCAAACAATACTTTGACCTTTGAGTCAAACCTTCCTGTAATTCTGGTTCTCTGGAAGAGCAAAAGGAGAAGATTATCTGGAAAATAAAAAAAAAACAAAAAAAACTTCTTTTCACTGCTTACGTTAGCCCCCCCAAGAGGCTCTATGGGACTTTTGCATGAACAGTCTGGGGCGTTTGCCATGTTGGTTGTTATTCAATGACTGCACAGTTTACAGAAATTGCAGTGTTTCACAGTTAATGCTGGAATCCAGACCATAAAACTGAGTAAATGCACTGGACAAGGCACTGGTCAGCAATGGCTGGAAATGCTAAAGGTAGGTGTTACTGAAGTTTAAAAAAACAAAAAAAGAAAACACATGGCCAGCAACCCACAGCTTGGTTTGGACTTATTTGGCCATAAAATGGACAGAAAAAGGTCAGAGTTTCTGAATTCTTAAAGTCAGCTGCACAAACATCTTTTCTGTTTCTTTTTCTCAAACAACAAATTTCCAAAAACAAAATTTCAACTCTTCGACAGTCCTTCAAACACTCTTTACGCTGTTCCATCATACATCTCAAACAAATCCAAGCTTAAAAGCGTGACAATTTCATCAAAACCACACATCTTATTTAAAAAAAAAACAACCATTAGTAAGAGCTTCGTTCTGTAAAAACATTTGTGCTCCTTAATGCAACCCTAAAGCCACGACTGTCTCAGCTACTGCAACAAACATTCACAACTACTGGACTAAACTGCCGGCAGTGTTAACACAGAGCAGAGAGGAGACAAGCACAGAAACAAATTTAAAATACAAGTCGGAAAAAATCTATAATATGTAGAGTCCCCTTGTTTTTTCCAGCATTAATACCACCAGTGGGCACTTGGAAAATGTTGTAAATATCGATTCCATTTTTTTTCAAGTTGTGCAAAGTAAATAATCAAAAAAAGCATCTTTTCTTTTTTTCCCTTTAATGATTTATAATTTTATTATATTGCACAGAAGACAAGACATTTTTGAGTTCTCTGTACTTCTAGCCATGATGAACTGCTTCCACAAAGGTGCAGGACTTTAAACTGCAGTGAAAAATTAGGCCACAGTGAGTAAATAAAAAAACAGACAGAACTGCTTAAAACCCTAAATACTTCAGTAAACCTGCTAAAAGACTTAAGGGTGGACTGCAGAGCTCCAGAGGGAGGTGCACATAAGTCCACTTAAATAATTAAACATTTAAACTCATTTTAAAACCACTAGCTACGACAAGATCTGAAGACTAAAGATTAGAAGCTTTACAAATTACATGACTCTAGCTGCTGATCGTCAACATTAACTGGCCCTGACTGGAACTGAACCAGTGTCACTCGGTCCACTTAGCCATTCTGCCCAAACCTATTCGTAAGCAGCCAGAACCTTTTAATTTACAAGTTCAGATTCATCCCACACAATAACAGCTCATTTCTTCCTGCTCACATGCTGGATTTATTCGGCAGCAGGCGGATCGGTTGTTGGGCAATCAAAGTGCTCAGCAGGAACCAACTCACACGCCCAGTAGAAACGTTTTAAAAAGTTCACACAGTTTCCTTGAAAAGTTACTGGAGGACAATCTTGAAATGACAGCTCGGAATTGTCTCACCACAAAGTGACGGTTCTGTAAAACATTGTTTTGTTTTGCACTCACGCTAAGCCACACTGGTTTCCTGCCTCTTCTGTCAGCGTTTTATCAGCACTTTCCAAAGTAATTTTAGCGAGGCTGCCTGCCTCGATTCTTATTATGAAATTACCGCGAAATCTTTGTTATTATAAAACAAAATGTGAAATCTTGAACAGGGGCATCTTTCTTCTCATGTGACTTCATGTTATTACTGCTATTATGATCATTTACATCATATCATTTACTGCTCTCTATTTTCTTTTATTCCACTCGTTCTTTCCCTTCCTTGGATGTGGCATTTTATTATTTCATCTGGTGTTGTAATAATTTATCAAGAGACTCTTTGGAAAGACCAGTCTTCTGTTGTTTCATCGCTTTCCATCCTGTATCTTTCTTTTTTTGCCCCGTCTGAAGAAAGAAGAAGAAGAAGGAGAAGAAGAAGAACCTCATGATGCTCCATGGTCTGGTGGAGACAAATAGGGAAAGACATAAAGTGTTGTCACAGTGTGGTCAAGTATGCTTTGGAGTCAGTTGCTGAGACTGGTACTTAAAAAATGCGCCAAGGAGAAGGCAGGAAACCAAAGTTAACCAAAGCAGATGTCAGACGTCTCAAGGTTTTAAGTGTGAGAGACAGAAGGAAGACCACTGCTGATCTTCAGGAAGAGATGAATGCTTCTAGATCAGAGTCTGAGAAAGTGTCCAGAAGGACCAGAAGTAGACGACTGATGGAACAAGGCTCAAAGGGAAGAACAGCTGTTAAGAAGTCATTATTGAGGCCTGCAAACATCCAGAAACGCCTTCAGGAAGCACAAACACTGGACTATTGATGACTGGAAGAAGGCGCTCCGGACGGATGAGTCCAAGTTTGAACTCTTCAGTCGGCTTCCTCGTGTTTATGTCCTCAGGAAACCTGGAGAACGTTTCAGATGCACTGAACTCACAGTGACACACAGCAGAGATTCCATTATGGTTTGTGTACAAAGTAGTGAAAATCGACGGAATCATGAACAAGAACGACTACCAGAACACCTTAGTGCATCGTGGAATCCCTCCAGGACTGAATCTGATTGGTTGTGGGTTTATATATCCACAAGACAATGAGCCCAAGCACACTACAAAGCTGTGCAGAGACTATTTGACCAAGAAAAAGGAGTCTGGAGTTTTGGAAGTGATGGAATGTCCAAGTCTAAGTCTGGATTTGAATCCTATTGAAGAAAATTGGGATGTAGTACATTCAAAGAATCATCTAAAGCAAGTCTGTGAGAACAGTCAGAAACTATTTGGAACTCAGTTACAAAAGAGACTGTTGAAAAGCACATAAAAACAAAGCCAGCAAGAATGCAAACTGTTATCAAGGCCAAAGGAGGTCATACTAAATATGAACTATTTATTATTTTTTAACTATTATGTGTGAAAGAGGCCTATTTAGTTGTTTCAGTTTGTTGTCTGCCAAACAAATAACAGTAGCGTTTTCAGTTTTAAACAAGTTTTTGAAAGATTTCTAAAATATATATGCTTTCTCGTTTTTATGACAGGTTCTAATGAATGTGTTAATCACTGTATACACAAATGTAAACACACAGGCTTACTTTATGACATCAAAATACCATTAAATCACTTCTTTTGATTTTCTCTCACCAGTAAAAGGATTTCAGTGCTATTTAGAGATTAGCTCAACCACTATCTTCTGAGGAAGGACCTGAAATGACAAAATTTAGTGGTCAGAAGGGGAATTTTGAGGGACTTCCTCCACTTGTTTACTTTCCCATTAGTGCTCTATTATATGTAAACAGTGCAGTAAACTTATGAGTACAAGGTTTGTAATTTTAAAAAACAAAAACTGTGTGTCTTTATGAAACAACAATGCTGACAAAGTCATTTTGAGGTTAACCTCAAGATGATTAATAATAAGCAACACAATAATATAAGAGAGCAACGATGAACAACAAAGCATGAGTGTTTGCGGTAAACTGAAGAAGCAGGTGGCTTTTTTAACCAAAGTCTGAACTTAAGTCTGCAAACGTCAACATTCCACCAATGGTGTGAAAAAAAAGGCTTGGTCTGTTAGGGAGAAACGTTGCTGGCTCAGAGGAAATGGGCCCACTGCTCCTTATTCATCATAGCCAAGACCCAGTCAGTGGCTCAACATGAAAGTAGGAAAATCATTACACAGAGTCTTTACAGTTGGACCGATGACAAATTTGGTAAATTGGAAAGCACGGCTAGCAAAGCTGATGTCACAATGACAAGACAGTTTGGGACGAGTCAGTGTTTCTGTTGTCTCTTTCCTGGAGGAAGACTGATATTTAAAACTGAAGGATGTGACAAATAAACTTCAGACTTCCAGGTCAGAAGATTAAAATCTGACAGGAAGCAGCACTGACTCGCCTGAGTGATGTCAGAGGCCGTTGTTTGGCAAGACAGTGTAGGTGGCCAAAAGCTGAGGTGATTATAGGAGTTAAAATAGGAGCAAGGTCCAAAAGGAAGGACATGACATAAGTACTGTTCTTTGTAGGCCCACGAATAAAATGATGAGGCTCAGGGTGTAACAAGCTCCCTGAAACTGAAACTGAGTTATTTCTCTGTGTGATTAAAAAGAAAGAGAGAAAGGGAAAGAATGACAGAGCAAAAATATGCGTGGGTTCTGTCCGGGTTCTCCGGCTTCCTCCCACAAGGCCCAAAAACATGTTGAGGTTAATTGGTGATTCTAAATTGTCCGTAAGTGTGAATGTGAGTGTGCTTGGTTGTCTGTCTCTAAGTGTAGCCCTGCGATGGACTGGCGACCTGTCCAGGGTGTCCCCTGCCTTCACCCTGAGTCAGCTGGGATAGGCTCCAGCCTAAAAATTTAACTGCTAATTTAACTATTAAAATCACCATAAAAAAAGTATTATTGCACAAGTTGACTGTTAAAAGAAAGGCATAATGTCCAAAAATGTGTATCTTACATATTGTAATGTTTTTATTTAAAGAATTTATGAAAATCACACTGTTTTATTGTATTTAAATCAGCTAAAAATATCTTTATTTTACAGATATTTGCCATAATTTGTTCTGTTTTCACAGTTTTTGAATATGTGTTTCATTGTATTTTTTGATTCGTATTTTCACGGTGCAAACTTACTGGTATTTGCTCTCACTATATGAGAGCCAGAATGATAAAAATGTTCCCTGTCTTGGATGTTATAGCGCCACTGTGCAGCATGACGTATCATCACAGTTTGACATCGAAAGGCTCTAAGCTCATCTAAGCTCTGAGTAAAAAACACATCTTACACAAGTGTGATTTGGAAACCTGGGATCTTAAAGAGATCTTTCCGCTAAAACACACACACAGAAAAACCCTGTAAAAATTCCCAGACATTTTCTCCAGGAAACACAAACTGAAATTGTCAGTACAGTTCCAGTAGAACTCTACTCTCCTTTATGTATTGTGGGAAGGCTGAACAGGAACAACTTCTGATTCATAATCATACTCAACAATGGAAACTCAACTTGAGCAGCATGGATAATTACTGCCTAAACAAAGTAATCATGGGAGTGTTTGACAGTGTTCAGTTCCTTTATTGTTCTGGGACAGTGGACAGTGTTCAACTTTCAAATCCTAAATAAGCTTTTGTGCCTTTTCAATTTTCTTGTTTGTAGAAATTCTACCGTAGCCTCTTCTTGGAAATCCAAGTCACTTACGAGAACGGGGCCCCTTATGGGGAAATGAACCTGCATCTCCTGAACTGCAACTTTGTGTACTGAAACTATTTCGAGATGGATACAGTAAAGCGACCCATTCAGACTAAACACATGCCCACAAACAGCTGTTTCAACACAGTGTCATGCTTTAACTGCAAAAAGGTTGTGTCACGTTGTGGCTGCTGCTGTAATAACAAATGCTACACCTCTTCCGCGAACAGCACTTACAAAGTATTCACCTCTCACTGGAAGTTTCCTCCTGTCCCCCCCCCATAATTGCTTCTCAACCTTGAATCTTGTACACAAACTAAAAATGTAGTATGTAAAATAGCTGATTGCCTTCAAAGTGGATCACCTAATTCAACATTAGTGCACCCAGTTAGTGCTAAAAGTCACAGCGAGTGCAGTTAAAAACACACCTGTGTCTGAGGATTCGGTACCCCTGGGTATACTGAAGACACTCAGAGCAACTCAAGCAGGTTATTAAAAAGCACAAGTCAAGAGGATGGATGCAAGAAAATTTCCATTTCACTCAATAAAACCCTTGGAGTCCAGTTAAATCTATCATATGAAAATGGAAGGAATGTGGTGTCATTGTCAAAAACATTCCTGCACACCCACATTCAGACACTATTTCATCCACTTGTTCAATATTGCAGATTCTGAATAAATGGCACGATGAAAAACAATAATAACAATAAATGATAATAATACATTTTATCTATAAAGCGCTTTTCTGAACGCTCAAAGACGCTGCACAGTGGATAAAAGCTACATGCAAAACAACAAGAGCAGAAAGCACTGGGTAAAATAGTGAAAATTTCAGGCTTTTATCTTTAATAAAGACAGTTTTATGCAAAAACCTAGTGTCAAATTTTAATGGCAATTTAAAAATAAATTATCTGCGGAAGTATTTAACACATCAAGCTAAAACTTTAACTGACACCTTCATAAATATCCATATTCTATGCTGTAAAAAATTCTGTCCAATCAGAGATGTTCGAGCAGAAATTTTTTTTAAATGTAGAGACCAGAAAAATGTACCGAAAGAATTAAAAGTCAGCTGTGAATTAATCATTAGATCACGATTAGACATGCATTGACATTAAAGCAGGATTTTACAGTTGTAGTTACTTTAGAGATTGTTTGGGTTTTCATATAAATTAAATCAAACAATATTTACAAGCAGAGCTAATTCAGGCTAATTTAATTTGGTGTTACGGTCCCGTTGTATAGATTCAGGAGTGAGGAGTTGCATAGAAATGTGTATGTCAGGGCTAAAAGCACAATCTGTCTGCACCTTTCCAAAGAAAAACAGTTACTTTTAAACAGAGACACTTGAGAAAGAGAAGAAGGCACTGGAGGAGAAAATAAAGTAGATCAAAAAAAGAATACACTGGAAGTGAAGTGAAAGTGGGCTGCAAGGTGGTACAGGGGTTAGCACTGTTGCCTCACAGCAAGAAGGTCGCCGGTTTGCGTCCCAGTGAGGACACCCGGGATCTTTCTGTGTGGAGTTTACATGCTCTCCCCGTGCAGCGTGGGTTCTCTCCGGGTTCTCTGGCTTCCTCCCACAAGGCCCAAAAACATGTTGAGTTTGACTGGTGATTCTGGATTGTCCGTAGGTGTGAATGTGAGTGTGCTTGGTTGTCTGTCTCTAAGTGTAGCCCTGCGATGGACTGGCGACCTGTCCAGGGTGTCCCCTGCCTTCGACCTGGGTTGGCTGGGGTGGGTTCCAGCCCCCCGCGACCCTGGTCAGGACTGAGTGGTGTATAGATAATGGATGGATGGATGAAGTGAAAGAGGAAATGTGAAGGACAAAAAGAAAGAACCGAAGGAGGACATTAAGAAGCTAAAGATGGAGAAGAAAAAACTGAGGCGGCCAAGAACAACTTGGAGGAAAAGTTGAGAAAGTCGAGGAGGAGATGAAGATGATGGAGGACGTGACGGAAGAAGTGAAGGTGGAGATTAAGAAGTTGGAGGAGAAGAAGAGGGAGATGGAGGAGGCAAAGAAGAACATGAATGAGGAGCTGATGGTCGGACAATCACAGGTGGAGAAAGACAGTAAAAAAATAAAATAAGCTATTGATAAACAACTAACTACTTTTTTTGGTCTTATTTCGTCAAAAAAAAAAAAAATCGAGTGGACAGTTGAGCCTCTCTCACAGCCCTGCCAGCAGGGAGGTTTAGGTTGATCCACAACATCAGGAGGCTGTGAGGTGACAGGAGGGGCCCTCTGCATCCTTATGGAGGCCTTACTTTTGTCAAAATCCACTTTAAAACAGCAAACAACATCCCAAGGCAGCGAGACACCAAACTAAAAATCCTGTAAGGCAACCCAGCATTTTTTTTTTCCTATGAATTATCAGTTTTAATGACAGTTTTCATTTCCCTCCATGCAAATGTTCCACCAAAAACACTTCCATCTTTGCACGTTAAACGCAAATTCTGTCTTTTTTCCAAGTCGCACAATCTCTTGTTTCTGAGTGACAAGAAAAAAACAACTTGCATTATACATTAATTGTTTAGTTGTGTAATTTTTATATGGATTGTGACTTTTTTTGTCCATCCATCCCTCCCTTTGCTTATACAGAATCGTGTCAGACAGCTAAGCAGTGGATTCCATCGTCCCTCTTCCTCAGACTGTATACTTTGTGCTACTATTATATACATTTATTTTACAGGTTTCTGTTTTAAGTTTAACCACTTACTGAGTCATCTACTTGTTTATCTCAGTTAAAAGGAAGAGGACCAGAGGCACATAGACCAACTTTATGTCATGTGTCATATCAGCTACAGCCATGGCAGTAAAGGTAAAAACACACTGCAAGCATAAATATTTGCTTAGTAGCTACATGACACAGTGAGCATAGCAGGACACAATCCAGGGAGCTGAATGGGGCCCAGTGTTTTGAATAAAACAAGTTTTGATTCAGATAAGGATTGCGGTGTCTCACCAGCATTCAAATACTCTTCCTGAAGCGGAGGCGGTGGTGTATTTCAAGCCCAGTTAAACAATAACTTGGAAAACCATGCGACGCTTGAATGTGAAAACATTTTATGCAGCTCTTCCTTCTTCACATCATTTTTTTTATTATTATTAGCATTATTTGAACTAGAATAACACAATAAGTATCGCCATAAAGCAATATCATAAGACAAAAATATCTATCATTAGATTTGAGACATGCAAAACAACTCCAAAAGGGATGAACCCCACAAATAGATTCAAAATTACATTAAGAGATGCAAAACAAGTGCCCAGTTAACACAAAATGACTGCAAACAAACACAAAAATTCCTTGAAGCTGCAAAACGCTGACAAATACGTGCAAAATTACGTTTAGAACACACAAAATTACTAGAAAGAGATGCAAAATAGTTGGAGAGAGAGACGCAAAATTACTAAAATGACATCGCAAGAAGACTATAATGGGTTGCAAAAGACTACAAAGAGGTGCAGTGTGACAGCAAAGACACAAAATCACTTTGCTTTTCACAGAGACTCATTGTCACTTCAGTCATTCATTCATGACACTGAAGGACCACCTGAACCTCCTCTATGAGACCTTTTGGTCTAAACTATATTTATATTCTGTGTTACAATCTAGTCACTCAGCCTTTGTGAAATACAGAACATAGCCTTTGTTCAACTGCCTGCAACAGAAACCACGAGTCACTTCATGTGGTCTGAATGACTCTGAGGTGTAGAAAGTCCCCAGCAGCTGCTCAGACTGATAAAGTTGTGTGGGTGTGATGACAAAGACTGAAACTACAAGTACCTGCCTTTTACCTTGAGATTACATATCTTGTGATTCTGCACAGTAGAAATTACCTTAAACAGGAAAAACAAAAACAAAAAAACAGTCAAGTATGTCCACTTGCTCTTAAAAAAAATAAACTCCTTTTACAATTTTTTATAATTCGGCTCCACCGTACCATTATTGAGATGAATGTTACTGTTTTTTTGCCATGAAAGAGTGGATGATGAGAGATTCTAAAAATAAACACCAGAAGCACATTTATACAGACATGAATAATGTGTTATCAATAATATTATTATTAATAACTGATATTGTTCTGTATAAGAACTGTTGTGCCTTGTCATCATAATGAAAAACCCAAATATATTTCTGCTGTACAGTCAAATAGAATGTGTTCCCCCGAAACTGAGTCAGCTTCCTTCCACAGCTAAATATAGCTAGAGATAAAACAACGATAGCACCGCTTTGTTTACAGACCCTTCTAAGGAGTGGTGTTTCACCACATTTAACCACAACAGTTGTGTCATTGCATGTATTAATAGAAAAAAGAAAAAAAAAAACCTCTTGTCCCTCAACAGAGTTATTGTCATCCCATTCATGCACAAAAGGACAGTTTGATTTCATGTCGGTCGCTGTTAGTAGTTCACAAGGGTCGAGCTGCACCTCAAACAAGGGCTCCCAATTGAGGCATAACTGTAAACTATAAAGCCTTACATACCAAAATTCATATATTTGAAGCAATCAAAGAAAAAAGGAGAGAAAACGTTTGAGCTGGCTGCTGTTGCTTCAGGAAAATGTGTCCGTACACGCAGCATAGAAGGTAGAAGAGCAAAATGTGGCTTTGAACTGCGCTTGTGGAAGTCAGGACGAACGTGGGCATTGTCCTGGAGCATCAGAAGCCGGCTCGAAGCTTCTCTGTTCTTTTTTTTTTCCTTTGATTCCTTCAAACATTTGAGTTTTTGTCGACAGTGACAAAAGGCTTTACAGCATACAGTTGCGCCCCTTGTGAGGCCCAGAACTTGTAATAGTACCCTCGTAAATGTCACGACTGCAAACATGTCAATTAGAACTGCAGAAAAGGAGGATCTGTAGATTCAAAATAGATTCATAATGAGAGTCCGTGGCTATCACACAAGAATAGACCAAAGGGTTCCAGACACTCCAACGGCTACATTTCAGTCTCACATGCTCCTCCATCCATCCATCCATTATCTATACACCACTTAATCCTCACTAGGGTCGCGGGGGGGCTGGAGCCTATCCCAGCCGACTTAGGGCGAAGGCAGGGGACACCCTGGACAGGTCACCAGTCTATCACAGGGCTACACAGACAGACAACCAAGCACACTCACATTCACACCTACGGACAATTTAGAATCACCAATTAACCTCAGCATGTTTTTGGACTTCGGGAGAAAGCCGGAGAACCTGGAGAGAGCCCACGCTGCACGGGGAGAACATGCAAACTCCACTCAGAAAGATTCCGGTGCCCCCACCGGGACGCAAACTGGCGACCTTCTTGCTGCGGGGCAACAGTGCTAACCACCTTGCAGCCCCTCACATGCTTCTGTTGGGGATTTTTTTAGAAGGTGCACCCTGAGACACAAAAAACACAAAAGACAAGGAGAAGAGGCCAGGGAGGACGCGAGAGACTCAATGATCTAAAGCAGGGGTGTCGAACTGCGGTCCTCGAGGGCCGCAATCCTGCATGTTTCAGATGTTTCCTTCTTCCAACACACCTGATTCAAATGATCAGCTCATCATCAAGCTCTGCAGAAGTCTGATAACGATCCTGATCATTTGAATCAGGTGTGTTGGAAGAAGGACACATCTAAAACTTGCAGGATTGCGGCCCTGGAGGACCGGATGTCGACACCCCTGATCTAAAGATACCATAAAGCAGCGGTCTTCAACCTTTTTTGCACCACGGACCGGTTTTAAGCAAGAAATTTTTCTACGGACCGGTCATTACGCACAGAACAAATAATAATTGTTTTTTTTCTATTGAAAAGTGTCAGAAATAAATGAAATAACTTTTTAGTGCTTAACATGTTTACTTTTTCTCTGTCTCAGTATCAAGTCTCTCCCATTTTCCAAAGCAGCTCTCCTGAGACGTTTGTTTTTGACTGACGGCTTCGTTTAGCAGCCGGGCATAAAAACTGACAGTCAAGTCCGGGAAACGAGCACAAACGGAAGTGACGGGAAGACGTGCTAGTCATTTTTCAAAATAAAACACCCTGCAGACTCCGCTGGAAATAAAAATAAACCAATAAAACGTTTTTATTCTATCTGTGCGGCCCGGTACCAAATGACCCACGGCCCGGTACCAAATGACCCACGGCCCGGTAGTTGGGGACCGCTGCCTTAAAGGACTGAGCAAATGGACTAACCTTCACTCCACCTCAGCAAAATGAACACAATTGCTGACTTCCCTTCAAGTTAAGGAAGATTCACAATGCATGCCTCTTTCTGCACTTTAGCCCAACATATGGAAAGAGAGGTATTCAAAACATCAACCTTTGCCCTGGAGTTACTGATATACAAAGGCCTCCCATTTGAATATTTCCAAAATACCAACCCTCTGCACACAAGAGTTTTCCCTCACTTGCCTGTTCGCACACGTTGAACTTTCGTGTCTGCAGATCTCACGAATTGGGTGTGAGAGACACGAACATGGCAGTTAGAACTGGACTGTCAGAACCAGCAGGACTGACTAGTTTGAAGTGTAAATAAAGGGCAACTCAGAGGAAAAGACACCATTAGCACATAACTAGGTGAAATATTATTCACTAAGAGTGAGTCAGGATGAGTGCTGGTACTGGATGATCCTGTTAAAAGTCAGAGTATCAGGTTTAGCAAGACTTCTTTTCTTCCTGAAAAGTCAGTTACCGGTCAGGGTGGATTCACAATAAGTTCACAATGACAGCAGCTTGTTGCTGGTAACTGAAACCTTCATGCCTCATTTAGTTTTTAAAAATCTTAAACTAAGTAGACAAAGAGAAAGAAAACTATCAGTGAGAACATCTGCTGAGTGAAAGAGCTCGCCTGTCGCGTTTTCAGTAAATACATGACTAAGATGGATGATAAATGAAGATGGACACAGGAAGGAGTCATCTGCAGCTCCGTCATCGACATCTTCTCAGGTTTCTGAGAATGAGATCACCAAGAGGCAACTTAAAGTCATTTAAGACTTTTATTTTTATCGACTTTATCATTTGACATTACTTAATTATCCAAGATGTTTGCACTCACTGTAGAATGTTTCCCAGGCAATTGCATTTGAAGGCTTACTGCTGGAAATAAACGTTTAGCAGCATCAGAAAAGTTAAATACCTCGGACTGAATTATTAACAAGCTCTCCTATTAAGTCAAACAGCAATCAAATTTTGATTGCGTCTTCCTGTTACTTCATTTTACGACTTGTTTCCATATCTCGTCTCCTCTGCGCTCTGGTTACAGTCTCGGAATTTGTCTCATGTGACTGATGGTCACAGCGGAGTCACTCATGGCTTCTCGGTTGCACTAACGAGAGCAAATTTTTTGTTATTATTATTTTTTAAATACAATATACTGGAGCAAATTGTGCATTTGTGATGGATTTTTCAACAAGACACATTTTTTAAGTTTATATTTTGTTAATTTTTTGTTAATTTGAAAAGCTGATGATTCTGCTTTTACCGTTTCTTGGCTGATAAATGGGCTAATTTTGACAATTATTTGAAAAGATTAACCTTCCTTTCAAACTCACCGGCAGCTTTTGGGGTTTAGAGCAATAAAAGGAAAAGCGGGCCTACTTAGGCATATATACAGGACCGAGAATTTTGCAAAAACCCCACTGAGGTAACCACCAATTCCAAAAATATGATCAATCTCAGTTGGAAGGGTGCTGCAGAGGCTGTCGTTATGTATTTCAGGGTGCAGGTTGAAACATTGAACTGTACAAACAGAAATTCTGTTTAATTGGTCGCGGCACGTCTACACATTTTACACGCATGACAAACATCTGGCCCTTTCCCACTGGCCTCTCTCTCGTCTACCTTCAGTCATTACAAAAAACTCGAAGGGTTTGGCTATTGTACTGCTTGAGTCATAGAACAGCTGCAACCATCACATTGGTTACCATGAGTGCACCCGGAGGCATAGGTTCTACCTTCTCTGCTGGTTTTGACAGTTGTATTAGTAATTAACTAATTATCTGTGTTTGTCTTTTGAATTGGGCCAAATCTAGTTTTACGAGCTGTATTAGTTTATGTTGTTTTCGGATGCTGCAAATTCCCTAATAAAGGAGTGGTTAATGTCCAAAGTCCCCACCCTTTGATCTAATTAACACAAAAATAGACACATTGCAGCACCTAGGAGATCTGGTGCATCTCATACAGTTAGAATATGGTTTGGATATTTCTGCATTATAAATCCTGTTTCAATTGATCTTTGTTGATCTTTTGAAATACCCTAATATTACGAGATTAATTTGAGGGAGGGTTAAGGAGTTATAAGTAGTTATTATTAGAAATATTTCACTTTATGTGTAATGAATCTAGAACAGGGGTGTCCAATCCTGATCCTCGAGGGCCACAACCCTGCATGTTTTAGATGTTTCCCTCTTCCAACACACCTGATTCAAATGATCAACTCATCATCAAGCTCTGCAGAAGCCTGATAAGGATCCTGATCATATGAATCAGGTGTGTTGGAAGAGGGAAACATCTAAAACATGCAGGATTGTGGCCCTTGAGGACCAGGATTAGACACCCCTGTTCTAGAATATACACAATTTTCAATATGAGCAATGAAAACTATTGAACGTTTTCCAACATATTCTAATTATATGAGATGCACCTCTAGCAACACATTAATTCAATTCAATTCAATTCAATTCAAATAATTTTCTTTATTCCCTAGGAGCAATTCAAAATTATGAGAGGTTAGAGGAATCAGTGGTCACTGTCCAAAATATTCCTTCAAATCTGTCCACGATTAACAACAAAGCTTGATTTCAAACACATAAAATGATAATCAGATGCTTCTGACAAGTATTTTCCTCATCTGTGCAACTGCTCAGCTGCCTAAAACCCCCTCTATCACGTTATTTTCTACCAGTTCAGTTTACTTTCACTTCGTTCTTGAAAGTGAAGCCAAGTGTATACAGAATTAGTCACTTTAAGGAGTCACCACATGAGAACAGCAGCACCAGTCGTGCTTTGTCTAGACTGGATGGTTACAGACAAACACAGAAGTTCTCTATTGACTGTAATAGCTAATCTCATGACAAATGACTGGTTGTCCTCTTTGCCAAGTGGGAGTCAGGTGAAAAGAGAGTAAGCCCTTAAATATAAACACGCAAGCAACAGCTACACTCCCAGTTAGTTCCAGTTAATTCCAAATATGCACCGCATTTCTAGAAAAAATACTTATTTTGTTCATGTCAGCAACATGTTATCATCCACATCAGCAGCAACTACCTCCCTGTTTCTGTTAAGTCTGATGACCTGCATCGTTTTGGGAAACTCACCCTGATGACCACAGCTTGTTGTCACTTCCCTTGATATCTTTTCACATTCACTTTCCGGACCAAAGTGAAACTTACTGAAGTGACGCTCCACTCTCTCATCTCTACTCAGAGCATTGTGTCAAAGCTACAATGCTGACAGCAACTACTTATCGAATCATCTATATACTCATCTACTGTTCACACAGACCAATGAACGTTTACAGTCATACTCTTCAGTGTATCCACACTTTCACACCACAATCAGGGCAATGTGAATAAATAATTTTAGCACTAATGATATAATACATACACATAGCCTGTAACAACTACTGGAACCTTTTTTCAAAGTGCAAAGGAGGATGCTCTTCCTGCCGATCAAAATTAAATATTATGATCTAGTCGGTAAATTACCTTCGAGGCAAATGAGTTCACTCCCTGCATTGTATTTACACCCTTATGCAATGTAAGTAACGCATCAAACATAGATCACTGATTTACCAGAACTGAAGAGGGTAGCAACTGAGTCAGCTTTATTATTCTCCTACAGACACTAGGAGTATAGTAGAGTCTCTGGTGGACAAAGCAAAGGAAGCACATTCTCTTCATGTCCGTAGCGATGACAACATTAAGGAGGCGAAAGAAAGCCACACTGACCTGTTGATTTTCAGAAACACACTTCAAGTGAATACATCTCCACTGCAAACTTTCTAACCAATAAATTAGCTTCAGCATTATCCTATTTAGTGATGCTGAGAAACTGCAAAACAGAAGCCACCTGAACATTAGAAGGACATCCTGGATGTAGCCTACTGTTGTTACAAAGTAAATAAAAATGGTTTCAGTCCTAACTGCGTACATTCCATTACTGGTGAAGCTGTAAAAATCCATCTGTCCATCTCACGCTTCATTCTCCCGTCACTCATGAACAAGATTCTGAGATATTTAAACTGCCTCACTCGGGGCAGCAACTCGCCCACGTCTCAGAGGTAGCAATCCACCATTTTCCAGCAGATAACTGTGGTATCAAATGTTGAGGTGCTCAATCTCATCCCATCCGCAAACCTCTCCTGTGCACTCTAAAGGTCACGGCCTGATGAAGTCAACAGAACCACATCATCTGCAAAAAGCAAAGATGTCACTCCAAGGTTTTCAAACCGGACGCCTTCCTCAGCTTGGCAGTACCTTGAGATTTGGCCCACGAACACCACAATTAGGATCGGAGACAAGAGGCAATCCTGGCAGAGTCCAGCAGAAAATGCAAACACAGTTCTGAGTTTGGCTGTACAAAGACCTGATGGCTGATGGCAACTGCTCCAGAGGAAAAAAAAGCTCAATCATGCTGCGTTTCTGCATTGTCATTTAGTAAAACACTGTATTGAGCAAAAAGAAAATTCCTCCAAGCACATATTTCTGGAACTGAAAGTACCATCACATACTTTCTAACATGACTAATCAACCTCTGTATCTCATGATTGTCAGGATGGAGGATAAAGTGACACCAACTACAACCAGCAGTGATATTAATAGTGACTATTTTGAATCCTTGTTGGACACCTTTTGGATATGACATGAATCATTAGTAAGCGAAATGGTCAAAACCAATAACTTGATTGCGCATGTGAAAGGAAAGCATATCTGCGGTGCCGTCTCTACTCTGCATGAATCAAAACCTTAAACCTGACGCTCAGCCACCGCTCTGACATTGTGTGTAAATGACACAGGAAAGAAAAAACAGAAAGGAATCGAGAAACACACTCGGACCAGCAACAGAGAATTTTCCAGTGCAGACTATTTTCAGGATGAACCGTGAAATAATGACATTCATTCAATGTGAGCCAGATGATAAGCAAAGTGTGCTCCTTTTCCCTTTTCATCAGGGAGAAACATTGATGTTCATATTACATAAATGTCACAGGCAGCTTGTGATACAAAAGCTATGTAAAGCAGATATGTAAATTTCTGTAGAAAGAACGCTGGCTCCTAATCATCTGGCCAATGCTTTTTATAATGTCCTCACTGCAGTATGTGTATTCAGACAGCTCGTCAGTTATTTCCTTGTTCCGTAGAGCCCTGAATTTTCCCAAACTGATGTACAGTATGAGATTCAACTTAGCAGTAAAGGGAGAAAAAGGGTCACAAGAGGTCAAATGTTTTTGCTGTCTGTATCCGTGTGTCTACTGAGTGGACAAAAAGTTTAATCTAGCCACAGACATGATCTCATATCAAAGAAAAACAGCTGTTTAAGACGTGTGGTGTTTCAGCACCTTGGACAGGTCACCTCCCTCCAACACGATACATTAAATATTTCTTTTAAATCCACATCTTATAATAACACCTCAAACTATACATGTTACTTTCCTGCAGATTTGGAAAAGATGCCATCATTAAGTCATTTTTTTTTTTTTAAAAAAGGAAAAGAAGACAGTAAAATATAAGATTAGATGATTCTTGGGCCCATGGGACACGATCAGAGAATCAAATATCCAATACGTCTATAAATACCTCTATCGCCACCTTGTGGACACGGCATGCATTGCATATCTGCTTTTCCCTGACCAATTTGTAGGAGTCCTATACTGAACAGTGATGAAGGAAAAAAGGAAGGTCACTCCAAAAGAAATTGTTGCAATTGAGTTTGTTGGGGGTTTTATTTATAAAAAACGGATTCAGATGTTATTTTAAACATCACTGAAGTTAACTTTAAAAACCCTTTAGTGTGTGTTTTTTTAGTAATAAAGTGTACCAAAAACCAGAGCGGAGCTGGTATGGTATCATAAAGGACCACAGTAGACCTCAAAGTTTTGATCACAGACAATGAAATCATTTGGTCTAAATTTCACCAGTCTAAAAGTTTAGTTTTTGATCTAGATGGAGTTTAAATGTGAAAGCGGTGAAATTTCCTGTAATTGGATTTTCACAAACAAAAAACGAAATATGAAGCTATGTCTAAAAGCGTCTTTAAGGGTCTCTCTGGGATCATTTAGTACAGGTTTGATTGATTTGTGCAAAAAAAACAAGATTCTGCTGCAGAGCAGTGGAAGTTCAGCGAACTCATGCCAGCAGAATTATCACTGCACAAACACCTGCTTCGTGTAGTCTGTATATCACCGATTTAACACAAATGTGTCACAACAACAAATGCCAGTCATGGCTAAAGCTACAATCAAGACAGCAGTGGTCAGTGAAAAAGCTACTGAACTAGCTCCTCTGGTTTTCCTTCTTAAGGAACTGGTGCAGACTTATGCCTGCCAGACACAGCTGAAGGTACACTGACCCTCATTTTTGTCACAACCAGCGGTGATCTACTACTATACTATCATACATAATGATGCATCATATACAACTTTTCCCTTCGGGTCAGAGGAAATGCAAGCGTTGTTATGAGGGAGAGTAAAGACAGGGTTTCTGGGATACAGAGGCAAGCTATTTCTCCTGAGAAAAGAAACATCCCAAATCATAAGTAACCTGCTGAATTTCTATTTCTACTTTACACCAATAGTATGTAAATAATATTAGAATTTAATGTACAATGTGGAGCCACACCATAACCTACTAAATTATTCAGCACATTCAACTATCAAGTAATAACATTTCTGCAATTGTAAATCATGTTTTCATATTTTTTTTAAAAAAGACTTCAAGATGGAAGGCTGAGCACTGAGTAAGCTCACAAATCATGCTGCAGACAGCAAAAACAGACACAGGTAGCTCCAGTGCAAACTGTGCAAATTGTGTTGTATGGATGTGGACGTCCAGAGTAACACAGGCACTGTTTGTAGAAACCCATGTTGTAGTTGCATTTTGTAAATGTCATTATTTAAGCCAGATTTGGCAGATGTCACAAATGAAATCTAACTATGTACACTGCCAGACACCACGAATGTTCTCATTATGGTTTCATAAGAAATTAAATTACAAGAATTACATTTGAAATACGAAAGATCCCTGTCGACCCAGAAAGAAATGTCCATTTAAAAAAAACAAAAAAAACCAAACAGTAACCCAAAGAAACCAAATCCAAAAACACACAGAGGCTGAACAGTCGCAGAAAACACATGTGCTGGCAGGCAGGCGAACAGGGTAGATGAACAGGATATAAAAATCTAACTGCACAAACCAGAATCCGATGAGGAAAACCAAGCAAGGAACAGGTAGGTGGACTAACTGACAAATAACAGGGGATCGAATGCACAGGAAATACAGAGAACTGATTAAAGAGACAAAACAAGTAAAACCAATGATTGCAATCAATAGAGGAAAGAAACAGACAAAGGTAGGAAGTAAAGCAGCTACAGAAACACAAGTATGGTCATTTTTTCAAAATCAAGCAGGAAACAAACAACATTTGTACAACAAATTAAAAACCATCACAATATTCAAAATATATTAGGAAACTTGCATTTAGATATCAAGGACCACTAAAAGATGCAAAGTGACCAGAGAGGAATGTAACTGAATTCATAAAAAAAAAAAATGCAAACACCAATAAAATCAATGTAAATGGGGAATAAACTACCACGTCTCTTTTAATATACAATACAAAGTCTTCTGAAAATATGTTAACAACTGACTCATTTTAAATGTGAATTTAAGACAAAACATGGCTTTGCTACAAAAGCAAAGACTAGTTTTAGCTTTGATTTAACTACTGTTATGTCTGTGAAGATTCTCAGTCATCCAGATTAACTACTGGTACTTTCTTAAACTCAGCTACAACATCGACATCCACAAGCTGGATGCATCACATCTGTTTAATAAACACAGACAAATGTGGTATTGCCAGAAGAAGGTGGATCCTGTGTATAAAAAAGTGGTGTCCAGCTAAATGTATTTTTAAAGTAGTTTGTGCAACAAACACCTAAGTTTAACAAAAAAACTGGGTATTATGACCAGATGGCAGAAAGCCAGAGCTGGATCTTACTTTGGGACGTGAGCCAAAATCCTAGCACAAGCAGAAACTCCTATTAAACTACATATTGTCTTAATATGCCCCCACACACAGATGGTCTTAATTTCCAATGTTTATGCAAACTACTACATGAAAAATACACTGTAGACTTGTCATGTTTCAAGAAATATTTCACCCAAATAGTACTTACTGACAAACAAGTGGTGGGTTTAGAGGTTTGTTGTTATTTATAGTTTTGAAGATTTAGTCAACCCTAATAGTATTTTTATGTCCATGTACATGACGTTTCAAAAGTTTATTGCACCCAAAAGGTACTTTTGTCTATTAGTATTATTGTTTTAAGGGTTTCTTTAACCCAAAACACAATTTTCTAACTAACAAGTTATGGTTTTAAAGGTTCATTCCACCCTAATAATAATATCTATTTGACAGGTTATAATTTTTAGGTTCTGTTGCACACAGATAGTATTTTCTGTCCAAATACGTTTTATCATTTTAAAGTCCTATTCCACCGAAAATAATACTTTTTAACTGAAAGTATGGTCTTCAAGTTTTATTCCACGTAAATATAAGGCTATTTTCTATCCAAATACTTAGTGTTTTAAAGGTTTATACCACTAAAATAGTCCTTTCTCTCTGACAAGTTATAGTTTTAAAGTTTTATTCGATCTAAATAGTACTACTTGACAAACAAGTTGCAGGTTTAAAGGTTTGTGCCGCCCAAATAGTAATGACTGTCCCTGTATTTATAGTTTTAAAGGTTTATTCAACTCAAATAGTATGTCTTGTCCATGTATGTAAAGTTTTAAAGATTTATTGCACACCAGTAGTACTTCTTGTCCAAGTAGAAATGTTTCAAAGGTTTCTTCAACCCCAAACACAACTTTCTAACTCATGAGTTATGGTTTTCAAGGTTCATTCTACCTAGTTAGAACTGTGACAGATAAGTCACAATTTTAAAGTTTTATTCCACACAAATAGTATTTTCTGTCCAAGCACTTATCATTTTAAAGGCAAATTCTGCCCCAAATAGTGCTTTTAACTGAAGGTATGGTCAAAAGTTTTATTTTACCTATATAATGGGCTACTTTCAAACCAAATACTTAGTGTTTTGAAGGTGTGTACCACTGACAT
>NW_007578283.1:390845-392801 GCF_000690725.1 Stegastes partitus
CTTCTTCTTCTACTACTTTTAATATTCTTCTTCTTCCAATTTAAGCTAGCCAAACCGTTGAGCTGCATCTCAGGTAAAACCCATTTCAAATTTTAGCTAGTTACACGATAGGCGACAAAAATAAAACTTTAAAAACTTTAAACGCTTTAAAAACTTTCTGTAGGAGGCAACCGACTCATAAATATACCTTAAAGCACCGGTAAGGTAAAACAAAGTCATTATGAAGTCACTACAGGTGACTTTAGGGATGCTAAACTAGAACATGAAGCTAAAGTTGAACAGATTTAGCAACATACATTGGTAAAACTCACTTTTAAATCCCTACAGGTAACTTTAGGGATGCTACAATAATACATGGAGCTCAAGTTTAACAGATTTACCCACATAAATCATCTATAATTATGGATAATTTCTCATTAAAATATTGTAGAAATGCTCATGTGATAGAACTGTAGATAAAAAGTAACCTAATTTTTAATCAAATATATGTTAACAAAGTATTATTATTAATTTGGGAGCTCACTGATGATTTATCATTTAATTATTTGGAGGAACAATCACAGTTTTTGAATGTTTTCTGTGCTGTTAGAGTAGAAAAAGGTGATTTTCATGCCCTGGGGGTTTGGCTGGCTACCTGAGAGTTTCTCCTCTGCCACTTCCTTATCTGAAGTGGGGGAGAGAGAAGGCTTTGGCAGAGGGGTGTGTCCTGTGAAATTCCTTTGGATTGTGAGATATTATCAACACACACTGCCCCGGATGACTGAGTGTCAAAAAAGAACTGTAAATCGCAGCAATTTTGCTGCAGAGTAACCTAAACTGTTGACTTACAGTTAAAACTCTGTGATGTCTCTGCAAGTTAAGTTGAACTTTGACCTACATTGATTTTTGGAGGTTGATTTTTATTGGAGTTGGCATCTGATAGTTTGGCCCATTGTTTGTTATCTGAGAATTTCACTGCACAAAGGATACAACAGTAAGTAAGGAGTGTCAGGAAGTTGTGGATGAAACATATTGAAGGTGCTTCTTTTTTAGCAAATTATTGAAAGTATCACATGTGCCCAAAATGTGTCTTTTATTAACTCAGCACAAAATAGCCATAGACTGGCTGTGGCTCAGGTGGTAGAGCAGTCCTCTGATCACAAGCTTGGTGATTCAATCCCCTGCACATCCACAGTCAAAGTGTCCTCTGACCCCAAAGTTGCTCCCAATGGCAGGCAGCACCTTGCATGGCAGCTCTGTCACAATTGGTGTATGAATGTGTGTGTGTGTGTGTGTGTGTGAATGGGTGAATGAGAAAACATTGTAAAGCACTTTGAGTACCACTAAGGTAGAAAAGCGCTGTATAAGTGCAGGCCATTTACCATTTAAAATACTACATTTCACTATGACTGTATAACTCCTGGTTTTAATTCTGTTCTAAACGGGCAGTTTCAGTGTCTGTAGCGCTAAATACAGTCGAGCAGCTTCAGGAAGAAGACTCTCTCTGCATCTGTGACTGACAGCAAAACAAAGCGACTGACAAGGATGTGAATGAGTGTGTTAAATCAAAACTTTCTATCATTTTCAACTTCTTTTGAAGTTATCTTATGCATGAAAATATTGTCCAACTCCCAGCACAGCTGTTAAATTTAACTCATAATATGATGAGTTTGTCAGATGACATTGCGATTATAAAATCTGTATTTTTTCTTTAAAGATTATTTTATTGGGCTTTTCACCTTTATTCAACAGGACAGTGTAGAGAGACAGAGAAACGTGGGGAGAAGAGTGGGGGAAGGACATGCAGCAAATGAGCCGCTGGCTGGACTCAAACCGCAGCCACTGCATCGGGAACTATAGCCCCTGTACATGGGTTGCCATCTTATCCGGTTGAGCTACCCCATAAAATCTGTATTTTATTTGTGCAGAGCAGCAGCTTGGAAATGGCTCTGAAGTCACCACTGGATAACGTTGTCT
>NW_007578283.1:393303-404697 GCF_000690725.1 Stegastes partitus
ATGACTGTTGTTTCCTCAGTTTCTCCGAAGAAATGAAATTCTGATTAGCTAGTAAAACTGGGCTGGCCATCTACTTGAGAGGAGCTAGAGGAATGGCAGAGGAAAACTTCTTTATATTCTCACAGCTTTTCTTTTACACCGCCAAATTATTAAGAGAAATACAACAGTAGAAATGGATTATCACAGGATCTTTAAAATCACCGTCAAAGTTTCAAGTAAAAGCCCAATTTGCAAAATTGGCTTCGTGCATTCACATATAGTATGAGGCATTTCTATGAGTTATCAAAGCAGACCCAGTACAGCATGGTGAAGCTGACTCACAACCCCGTGCTCTCTGTCTCTGGTGTCTGCAGCCCAATCTCACACTGTATGTCACTGGACTGGATGAATGGGGCTTTTTGTTGCCAGGCCTGCTGCTGGTTTTAAAAGAACAGACTGACCTGATGCTGCTCATCATCAGCAATTAAAAACTAAAAAAAAAAAAAAAGAGCTCATCAGGTCTGTCCTTTGCACAGCAGCTAATGAAAAGTGAGCATGGCTAAAGTAGAGACAACTCAAAAATGTCTGCTGTGCATTATAACAAAGTTGTAATGCTATTGATCAAAATAAAAGTAAAAGTTTAAGTTCTTTGATTATTTATCTTACAAATGACGGGAGTGGGTGTCTGCAAGGTGGCTAGCATCGTTGCCTCACAGCAAGAAGGTCGCCGGTTGGTGTCCCGCTGAGGACACTCAGGATCTTTCTGCTTGGAGTTTGCATGTTCTCCACATGCAGCATGGGTTCTCTCCGGGTTCTCCGGCTTCCTCCCACAAGGTCCAAAAACATGTTGAGGTTGATTGGTGATTCTGGATTGTCCATAGGTGTGAATGTGAGTGTGCTTGGTTGTCTGTCTCTAAGTGTAGCCCTGCCCAGGGTGTCACCTACCTTCACCCTAAGTCAGCTGGGATAGGCTCCAGCCCCCCGCGACCCTAATGAGGATTAAGCGGTGTATAGATAATGGATGGATGGATGGGGGACAGACGATGACACATACTATAGATGTTTCACGACCTATATTTTTAATTTAAAAAAAAAAAACAAAAAACAAAAAGCACACAGACTGTAGTTCAGCTGTCCCTCAATTGACTGTTGGTTACAGAAGTGAAAAGACATTTACAGAAACAATCATTTTTCTCCAATTTTTACTTGACACATGTAAAATAAAGTGATTTTGCTAAAGTGTCATTATTTTGAGCTTAGATTCGGTTAGGTTTCTCAACAGAACTGTCATAGAATTGTCTTTTTTTATTCATCAATGATTACTCAAACTGGTTAATTGAAATTAAAAGCAGTCCACGAATAATTTTAAAGTTGACTCTGTTGTTAAAGTTTCAGCACCAGCTACACCAGTAAGTCACCACTTCATTTGTATCCACAAAATTGGAAATTCTGCTTAGTATCCCCAGTATTGATGGAAAAAGCCAGCCAAAAAACTATAGTATAATTTGAATGTTTAATGCACTTACAGAAAATGTCAACGGTTTCATGAATTAACCTTTCTTTCGAGAGCGAGAGCAGCTATTCTTTTATATTCAGCATGTCGCAGGTTGTTACTATAAACTGATTAGGCTTCTAAGAAGTGCTCGGTTTTTCTGCGAGCGAGCTGGACGGAGGGAGAAGCCCATGTGTTTCTGATCAGCCTCCACGCTGCTTCATGCCGTAATGTTTTCATCCTCCTCATGACCTCATCATGTGTCTGGGAGTGGAGAGGAGGAGGACACCATGAAGTCATGAAGGCGGGCTCATTTCTACTCAGTTTTTACTCTGAACACACAACACACTCTCACACTCTTTTTCTCCCTATTTTATCCACATTACAGCTTTGTCTTTTGCTTTCTCTCCATCTTTCTTTAGTCTTTCTTCAGTCCTAGTAACTTCTCATCCTCTCGAAGCCTATCCCTGGATTTTAGTGTAAAACAAGTTTTTAAAAATGGCAACGTTAACAGTGTCTCTGCTAGACTTTTTGCACATGGCTGAATGAACACAGGAAGATTTGAGCACAAATGCATAATGTTTTGTTTTCATTTTTGCATTAAACGGAAGGAAATAACCTACATTACAATAAAAAAAGGTTATAAAGTGTAAGGTGAAAAGCAGATCATACTTTCCCACCGTGTTTAGACTGTGTAATATATACTGAGAGTGGTGTGATGGAGAATATGCTGTCAGATATTTAAAATTGTTCCTCTTCTGTTGAATTCCAGACAATAACTAGGAAAATAGTTTTTAAAAGTTTTAGTTTAGATGTTAACCATGAAAAACAGACTACAGCCATAAATATTGTCCACAAATAATTTCTCTTTTACAATCGATTTTTCTCAAATGTATGCAGTGTCATTAGTTTGTTAACTTTACGACCATTTCTGTACATGCTAAATTGCCGAATTTGTTTATTTTTTGTTCTTTTTAATACAAATTCTAATACATTTGCTCTGTTTTTCTGTTATTCTTAAGTCCATGATGTAAGTCCAAATCAGCAACATTTCTGGCAAATATTGCAAATGATAAAGTTTTCAATAATCCATGCAGTTGATGTAAGGCTTACTTTTTGCAAAACCTTGAACAAATACAATTTTGCTTTGTAAACGGAAATTCCAGTACGATCAAAAAGTTCCAGGACTGCACCTATTGAATCAACAACCATACCTAGTTTAAATCTAACCAATCCTTTTTGTTTAGCAATTCAGTGCTCCTGCCACTCTTGTAACACTTCCTGGTTGTCCTGATATGTAATCACATCAGTCACAATCTGTGACACTTGCTGAATATCGTCCACTGTGTCACACAGTCACACACTCTACTTGAAATTTAGCACTGAAAAGTGCTGCTATGGCCAAAAGAATTCCATGTCTAATAGTGCGACTGGGCTGACAGCATCAATGTTTTACCTACATGCCATCGTGCCTAGGTTTAGGTTATATGGATCAAATGCTTTTTCTCAGTAGAATTCTGCCTTAACTGAACTGACAACACACAACCCTGTGAATGTCAAACAAAGTGACAGGCATGGTCTTGGTTGTGCTACTGGCATGATGCACGTTCTGTGGCCTTATACGAGGTGTGTCAGAAAAGTTCCAGGACTGGTGTCACAAAAGATATATTTCAAACCCAAACTACAGACTACCAGTTTTCCCCTTCAAATGATCAACCAGCACGTCTACAAAGAGATCTTGTGGCGTTTGCTTCATTCAGTGCGCCAGAAGAGGCGAGAGTTGTGGCAGGACAAATCATGACTGCTTCACCATGACAACTCGTCTGCTCACAACGCCCTGAGCATCCAGCAGTTTCTGGATGAGAAGAACATCGCCATGCTGGAGCAACCTCCCTACTCAGCCCACCTGGCTCCATGGGATTCCATCCTCTTCCCCAAGCTCAAGGGGGTCATCAAGGGGATCCGTTTTGAACAACATCAAGATGGCTGTGACGACGGAGCTGAGGAGGATCCCAGAAGAATCCTTCCAGTGCATGGCGGCGTGGCAGAGAAGGCTGGGGAAGTGTGCTAGACTCCAGGAGGACTACTTCCAAGGGGAAAACTGGTAGTTCGGAGTTTGGGTTTGAAATATATGTTTTGTGACACCAGTCCTGGAAATTTTCTGACACACCTCGTAGTCTGCAGCTCTTCCACTGTGAAAACTGCTGTTTGATCTGTGCGTCATAGCTACAGACTCAACTCCAATCACCAGTGATGACCCTCAACATGAAGCTTGGGTCAGTTTGACACGCAAAGTGATGTTTTGTTTTTTTTTTGCTCCAGTTTAAGGTCCATGCTGAAATTGCAGATGTGCATGGTAACATAAATGCATGTAGGACGGATCTTGATGTGGATAGCGCCGCGCCATGCAGCATTCTGGCTCTTTACAGCTATTGTTGTCACATTTTGCAGTCACATGACCGCCACACACTCCATGTACGTGCAACAGGAACAGAACCTTTTGATCGCACCAACTTGAACTGTTTTATTCTGGAAAAAAATTATCAAAAAGATGAGATTTTTCAACAAACAAAAGACTGCCTGAGTAGATTTTGCTAGGTTACGGTGCAATTTCACAAGTTCCCAGAAATGATTCATTCAGGTTCAGAATGGATTCACGTTTTTTACATTTTAGTTTCACCCTGATAGACGAAGAAGGAGTAGACACTGAGCTCCAACATAGTACGTTACAAGTTAACTAAATTAGGCTAAGCTGTTTAAAGCAAAACACTTAACATACTTATGAAACCTTAGGTACTGCAAGAATGTTTTTTTTCATTAACCACTTTAGCGTACGCGGCGCGGCGACCAGTTTTGTTAGTGACACAGCTCAGGAATGCCAGACAGCGCTGAAATGTAGCTGCAGGCAATCAAACATCTGAAACTCCTGTACGCGTTGTGTAATAAGTGGTAATTGGATCCCTCCAGCTGCTGTGGTGTTAATTGTCGTTTGTCTTTGTTCTCGACGGCCCGTGTGTTTTGTAGAGAGCGTGCGCGAGGCGGTGGGCCGGAGGGTGAAGCTGACCCTGAGGCGCAAAGTCCAGCTGGAGGTCAAAGGTGACAAGTTGGAGAACAGAGTGCTGGTAAGTGACAGGTGTTCAGTTTTTTTTCTAAATGCTGTAGTTTGATTAGAAATGGATCCACCTTTTTGTGATTGATAAAGTGTTACTGCTCCTAATCTTTGGGGAAATGCTGCTTGAAGAACTGGAGAAAAGCTGCCCTAAAATATGGAAGTGCAGACTGAAGGGAGAGACACCACAAAGCAGTTTTTATTCCTGCAGCAGTAATTTATCTCCTCCATCTTAACCCTCTGTATTTTCTGGACATTTTCTGTTGCTCCTGTCACATTTTTACTTGTTGTGATATCAATATAAACTGCAATATAAAGTCCTGCACTTCTATGGAGGCAAGAAGTAGAGAGAACTTGCAATACAACATGTACAACATTTTTCTAAGTGCCCTCATGTGTTACCAACACTAGAAATAAAGACGATGGCTCTACAGGATATATATACATTGATCAAAAAATTAAAAGCAACACTTAATGCTTATGTCATTTTGTCCTCAATAAATTACACAGTGTATATCAATGATTGGGCAGAGGAAAACAAAATGATTGACCCAATGAGGGAAGGATTAACGATCACTTAAGCTTCCTAACAAGACAGATCCCAAAAGTTTAGCTGAATTGACGTTATACTGTGATGATAAAGTGTTCCCTTAATTTTTTTTTGAGCGGTATATATACGAGATTCGAAGGCCTGTTTCCATGGTTACAACCTCTACAAACTCATGGTTTTCACACTACTCTTCACATTAACTCTGGAAGGATGTTTCACCATGCTGAATGTATCTTCAACATAACCTGCTGGCAACCTGCTCCTCTGTGTACCGTCTTTGAGGCATACTCCAGTTTATTGATCAAGTTTGTTTCTGATTCTCTTGTTGTTTCAGCCAAAAAGTCACAGAATTTTTATCAAACAGCTTTCAGTTGCAGCTGAGTCACTACTGCCTTCACGGTTGTGCTGAAGAGCACAGAATTTTTTCTTTTTTATAGAATCTAGTTAAAGCAAACAGTTTATTTTTTGCCGAATTTCAAATGAGACATGAAGAATAACGAGATTTTGATCAAATATTACAATCTGGTTCTGATAGATGGTGCTTTTTTGGTTATTTTCTTTAAAGATGCTTTGCCTTTCAGACCTACGTGTGGGTTTTGGGTTAATCGCAGAAAACTATTGATGTAGCGTTTTTCCCTCAATGAAAGTAACTCTGGCAATTGTGTGACCAATGAGAATTTGATCGGATGAGAGCATCACAACCAACCAGTCGACCAGTGGCTAATTAGGCTGTCCCGATTAGCTCTGTTTTTGAATGTAAACATGCAGGAGATGGTTTTTCGCTCTGTTTGCTTGCTGCCTGTCAGAGGGAGTGCCTAGCATCTGAAGCTAGAAAAATGAGTAAAAACGAAACCCAGAGACTCACCTGAAGGATAATGTTTCACAATCAAATAGTTTATTTTTTCCAAACAGCTTCAAAATCAGCTTCCAGTGTGTCATGCGCGAAACTGACTTTAACACAAAAAGTTTTCTGTGTGTCTTCTGAGTTGCGAGATTTTGGTTGACCCGCAGTAAGGCTGCATGTGGTTGTTAAATATTTTGGATGACTTCAGCTACAGTAGCTCAGTCTGCTGCTGTGAGTCATGATGGGAGCGCTTTCCTGTTTTTCTCTGCAACTCTACAGCTACAATCTTGGAAATTAACTGGTTAAACTAGCATACAGCTTTGTCCTGTGCTCCTTACTTTTTCATGCTTTTAGTTAGTTGATTGTGTCAAAAGTAACAAGGAACTTATCAGATGTTGCTGATTTGAAGTTGCAAGTTCAGTGAAATGGTCCCTGGTTTGTGGTCTGAGTTAAACCCTCGTAATTCACAGCAGTTTTCTGTTCCTGTCACATTTTTACTCACTGTGGGCTCATTTTTCAAGTCCTGCACCTCTACAGAAACAGAGCAACCATGACTAGAAGAGGACAGAGCTCAGAAACGTCTTCTGTGCAGTGTGAGACAGTTACAATGCCATAAATCATTAAAAAGACTAATTTAATCATTTGTTATTATACTAAAAAGTGATCTACATGTACAGCACTTTTCCAAGTGCCCAAAATACTTGAAAGAAATGGTGACTCTTTAAACTTGATGATTCATTTGTTTTAATACTTGTCACCTATCTGCGCTGTCTACACTTCCTGCAGTTCAGCCTCAATGTTGGTTGCTTTGTTGCTATGTTAGTGCAGATTTTTTTTTTTTTTTTTTTTTCTGTTGACAGAATTTGCTTCATGTAAGCATTTTTTTTATTGCTGCATTTTTAATGAGAGATAAAATAAAAAATAAAGTAAAATAAACTGATTTTAAAGAAGTGTAAGCTAAGATTTGAACGATTCTCCTGATGTACCAGCAAATGAGGAGTTCAGAGACTGTCCTAAAGTTTAGAATCTGACCATTCTGTTACAGTTTTTGACTGATAAATATTGTAACTTTGGTGGTTTTGTAAAGACAAATTGCCTTTCAATCCCAGTTATCATGTGTCATCGAGATGATTGGCCAAATCTTAGCTTGAAATCAAGGTATTATTTACTAAAACCACTTTATTTTGCATGTCTCATTCAAAATAAATAAAAAAATGTCTGTACTAAGCATTGTTGCCTCGCACCTAGAAGGTCGCATCCCAGTGAGGACACCTGAGATCTTTCTGCGTGGAGTTTGCATGTTCTCCCCGTGCAGCGTGGGTTCTCTCTGGGTTCTCTGGCTTCCTCCCACACAGTCCAAAAACATGTTGAGGATAATTGGTGATTCTAAATTGTCCGTAGGTGTCAATGTGAGTGTGCTTGGTTGTCTGTCTCTAAGTGTAGCCCTGTGATAGACTGGTGACCTGTCCAGAGTGTCCCCTGCCTTCACCCTAAGTCAGCTGGGATAGACTCCAGCCCCCCGCGACCCTAGTGAGGATTAAACGGTGTATAGATGATGGATGGATGGATGGATGGACTAAACAGATCACGTAAAAAAGCGAAAAAGTCCTACATTCTTCAACACAATCATAAAGCAATTACTGACCAGCTGGAGTGTGGCTAAAATGCAGGAATCTTTTGGTTGAACTGCAGGCTGTGTTTATGCAGAGCAGAGAGGAGCATTGAAACTTATTAAAAATAGTAGTCAAATATCTGTAAGACATCAAACCACTGTTTTTTCCAGTGTTGGTAACACATGTGGGCTCTTTGGAAAATGCTCTGCGTGTTGTGCCACTTTAGTAAAAAAAAAAATCAAAAGAATTTCAACTTTTGTTTTCTACTTGTTAATGATTTATGGTCTTCTAACTTTGTGTTTGTGGACAGAGCTGTTTGCGATGACTCTGGTTGCTTTCCAACCTCTGTTTGAGAATCATGGAAGGATTTACAAACACACTGAGGAAGAACGCTAAATAAGGAAGTCTTGTGTAAATGAGGATGATCTGATGATTCAGAGTCATGCAGATGCAGATGTGATGCAGCCGCAGTTGATGTATGTCTTGTTTGAAGTGTTGAAAGACGCTGAACACATCGCAGTGTGGGTGTGTGTGTGTGTTACTGAGGCGGGGTATCATGTAGCTGCAGGTATGTGGATTCACCTCAGCCCTCTGTGAGTGACTGAATGTGTGAATATGAAAAGGCAAATGGATAGCAGGGCTTAAATCTGGCACCTTCTGGTTAAAGCACTCTGCCTTGCTAACATTAGCCCAGGAATGCAATTGAACAAGGTTTTTAAAACAGTTTTAGTTTTTAACACCCATTTTTTTTTCTTTTGTCCGCATACCTCAACTCTTCAACTCCTGCCAGGACTTGACTGAAGCAGCCCGCTCACAGCCACAGGGTGCTGGGACACACATACAGCATTCCTCAGCTGTAGATCAGCAGATTAGAAACCCATTCTGTCATTTCTAGAAATGAGGCAAAACACGCTAAATGTGTGTAGTGTGTGAGGCGGGTTTTGTTTTTTGTGTAATTCAAAGCTCAGAGTGGTTTCTGAACCACTTTACAAGAAAAATAAACCAGTGAGTCAAAGCAGTGACACACTTCAATATGTGGAAGAAGGAACGACTGTGATAATGTGTCTCTTTTGGCTGTTGTGGTAACCACTCCACCTGAATGTTAAAGCTATTAATGCCTTAAGGTGCAAGTTGCCCAGTGGCCACTAGATGTTAACTCCGAAGTAAATTTAACCTCCTAAGACCTGGCGCCCACATGCCTGGACATCACATTTTGGGTTATATTACTACAGTAGTTATTTTATTTTTTGTGTGTTTTTTTTTATAGTTATATTGTTTTATTTATTTTTTATTTAACAAATATTTTTAAGGTATTTTTTCATATATTTTTGTTTTCTTTATATTTTTTTAAATTTTTTATTCTCTTTGCTATTTGATCAGATCAAGTAGCAAAGAGACATTTAAATAAAAAAAGCATATTAATACATTTTTTTAAATGGCTGGGTCTTGTGACTTTATGTCTATGGCAGTCGGATTCTACTGCGTGCACCCCAAAACTGTACAAACTGTTGAATATTTTCTTAATTAATTAATGAATTTATTGTTGTGTATAATTTATTTTATTTTTTTTAAGTGTTCCCCCAGCCCAAGATATAAAGATATATTTAGGTTGTTGTCATAGAGGAGAAAAGAAAACGGACATTTTTTACATTTACAAAACTGCTAAGCCTCTGAGAATGTAGACTTTTTTTTTTTAACTATTCAAACTGACTATCAAGGTACTTGGCGAGTAATTTGAGATACAACCAATCAACCAATCATTGCAGCTGTAGTGTACACAGTGCCAACATGCGCAAACTGGGCGATGTGTCCACTTATTAGTCACAACTAACAAATATTTTGTTGTTGTTTATTGAATATTTTCTCAATTTATCAGTTCATAAGTTGGTAAATTACATCATCTATCCAGGCCAGAAACTATAAAATCAGAGAGAATTGTCAGATTTTTGAAACTCTCCAGTGGCCCTTGGACTAATCATATGTCACAGAATAGAATAGAATAGAATAGAATAGAATAGAATAGAATAGAAAGTCTTTATTGTCATTATACAAGTACAATGAAGAAGCCATTTTGTTGAGAAAATTCACCAAAGCTTAAAATCAGGATATTTCATCAAAATCATTTTTACTTTATTTTACATGTCTCAGTTAAAAAAAAGTCCTTGCAATAACCACATCCGGTAAAAAACAGAAGATTCTGTTGTTAATAACTTGGATGTTTTGGCTGAACTAGAGTGAACTGCAGGCTGTGTACACTTTGCAGAAAGAAAAGAAATTAAGTATTAAAATATCTAATATGTATAGCTTCTGTTCTGTTTACTTCCAGAATTGATGACATCTGAAACAAAAAAATATGTTGTACCATATGTTCTAAGTTTTTTCTTTTTTTTATTAAATAAATAGTCAAAGAAATTCAACTTTCTTATATTCACTTGTTTCTAGTTGACAATATCCTCAATAACAAGTAGCGTCTCCTATATCGGCGTCATTACACACCTCCTCAGTGTAATTTTTACAAAAAGTACATTTTTACATCAGGAAGTGACTAATGATTTCTTTGATAGACAGCTCTTTCTGATGCAGACACTTCACACATATAATTTAACAGCCCACAGTCTGCACTTTAATTACTACATAGTCTGAATTGAGAACATACAGTGCGAGCAGCGCATCGTGGTTCACATTTCTCACCGTCTGTTAGCCATCTGCTTTCTGTTATCTGGTCTGCCTGCATGCACTCATTCACCTGCTCGCTCACACAATTCAGCTCAAGTCTGCAAAACACCTGAACCAGGATGTTTCCAGACTTTCCAAACCGAAACGGCATGTTCAGAATGTCATACTGTCTGCTGACTCGGTCTCACCCCTCCGACTCCCTGATATCACAGCCGATTGTGTGGGACTCCCATCGCTCACAGAGGACCTCATGTCTCATTGGCTGGTTTCAGACCTCAAACCATTTCGACCCAAGGCGACCTCGTTCACCATACAGCGGGTTACTGTACATACCACAGCTGGCTCAGCCTCCTGTCCACGCCCCTCGTGTAGCTGCGGCGAAAATGCAATGATGAGGGCCGTTTAACTCGCACCGTTTCAAGCCATAACTCAGCAAACATCTCGCACACTCGGGATGAGAATAAGCTGCTAATTTTGTCAGTTGAAAAGACGCTGGCATCAACTGAGCAAGCAGCCGTAATGTGTACTCACTCCCTGCCAGGACAGAGGTTCAACACGTGGTCAAAGATAATGTATGTTATTATCCCACTCAGTGAAGAAGCCTCTGCAGAGGCCAACGCTCCTGCTGGATCTCTGCAAGTGAACACAGACGAAGCTCAACACGGATGAGATTCTGAAAAAAATGTCAACGACAGTATCTCCTGCGTAAGCTGAACTCTTTCGGTGTGACCAAAAACATCCTCGCAACATTTTACTACTCCTTCATAGAGAGCATTATCACTTTCTCTTGTACTTGCTGGTTTCACTCTGTCTCTATCCAAAGTAAAAACCGGCTACTGAGTGTTTTCAAGGTCTGCTCCAAAGTGATCGGGCTCCCTGTAAGAGCCCTCTCCACCCTTTGTGAGCAACAGACCTTAAGGAAAGTCAGCATGATCCTTCAGGACCCATCACACCCACTGTTCCTTGCATTTGAGTGGCTCCCCTCTGGATGTGGCCTTCGCTGCCCAGGCTGCCGGACTCAAAAAAGGAGGGCAACTTTTGTTCCCAGAGCTGTCCTCCTTCTAAATGCACAACCATCTTTGACCCACTGACTCCCTGCCAATGCCCATGTAATATAATGTGATATTTATG
>NW_007578283.1:405317-416163 GCF_000690725.1 Stegastes partitus
AAGTAGAGAGAACTCAGAAATGTCTGTTGTGGGGCATGGCATAGTTATAATGCCATAAATCATAAAAAAAAAAACTCAAGGGCAATTTCTTGAATTTTTTATTTAGCAAAAACTGAAAAAATCTGGAACAAACATGTGTAACATTTTTCCAAGTGCCCACAGGTGATACCGATAATGTAAAGAAACAGTAGCTCTACATATTATTAATATTTTGCTGCTTATACTTTTATTTTTGTTCCCACACTTGGCTCCTCTTGCTCATCATAAAGCCAGCCTGCAGTCCTGCCGAAAAGTCCCTGAGTTTTTGTCACAAGATTGTTGTTCACATCTGAGTCACTAATAGCTTTGCGGTCGTGCCAAGGAAGGCAGAATTTTTTTCCTTTTTAAAAAAACCTTTTAGTGTAAACAGTTTATTTTTGACTGTTTTTAAATTGAGACACATAGAATAAAGTGATTTTGATTGAATATCATGATTTTAATATTTGGTTTTTGCTCCTGACGAAATTGCACATGTGAGTAGTTCAGGGACCGTTGGAAAGTTAGAAGTTTTTGTTTTGTTTTACAGTTTCTGTCTCTGATAAATGATGTAATTTGGGCCATTTTGTTGAAGATATCATGCCTTTTAAACCCTCTGGTAGGTGCTGAGGTTCAGACAGGTAAACTTAGGTAAACTCAAACAAGTAAAGTAGCGTTACGTGGAAAGAGGCCTCCTCCGCCATCTGTCTGTCTGACCAGTATGTCTCTCTCTCTGCCCTCAGGCTTTGGCTTCACATCGAGCCTATCTGCTGACAGCACGGGTTCCATCTAAGGTTAGTAAATCAATTTTATGTGAGTTTGTTTGTGTGCTATAAAAAAAATCAGCTTCCTTTAATTGCACTTTGTTCCGTTTCATGTCATTTTTTTGTTCTTCCTCCAAAACGGTAAATTTTAAAATGCTGACATTATAACTAAAATCGTCTACGTGTTCAAGACTTTATATGTGTTGAATATTAGCATGCTAGCTATGTTACTGTGGGTGTTTTAGCGTGCCAACTAGGGATGTCTGATATTGGCTTTTTTGCCAGTATCCAATATGCCGATATTGTCCAATTCTCAATTTCTGATTCCGATATCAACCGATGCCGATATATGTTTGTTACTGCAGCCACACTTGTTTACATGCTTCATGGCATTATTTAATCCAGGCATTATTTTATCGGTTTTCATTATAGACAAAAAAAAAAACGATAATGATATTGACAGATGTTACATTTTTATGCCAATATCGGGCATAAAAACATCCCTAGTGCCGATGATACCATTTAGCTCAACGTCAGCCTTGCAGCACTACTAGTATGTATGTAGACTCTCTTAGAGATTCTAGATAGAATTTTTGCTCTGTCCTGGAATTTTTGTGCTGCACCTCATGCTTTTTGACTTTTTTACCCAATCTGTGACATTCACCTCAAAGCCCCAACATTCCTACTGATCTATTTCCAAAAAAGGAAAACTGATTCTTTAGTTTTCATCCTTAACGTTACCCAGACAGCACAAAGTAGAGCATTTGTTGGGGACTTTGTTCAGTTGCAGATTAATCTACATTTGGCCCTCTAGTTAACACTGGAGGCAGCAGGATGGTTTATGTGGAATTTAGTCAAAATAAACCTCAGTGTGGATGTTCAAAGTCATAAAGGGTGTCCCAACAGCAAATCTTAATGTGTGAACAACAAAACACATCAGGCTTTTTAGTAGAACACATTCATTCATCGTTGTTAGGCTTATGGGATTTGCGGTGAGAAATTACAACATATGACAAGATTAATGTCTTTAGACTTACTTTTTTTTTTTACTTCACTCAGCTTACTAATCTCTGCTTTTCTTCCTCTTTTTAAAAATTTTATAAACCCGCTTTAGTGCTGCGTCTGTCATTTTTTAAAATCTACTTCTTCTTCCTCTGTTCGTCGGAGTTGTACTAAAATTATAGCGTCTCTTTCCCCTTCTCTCTCTCGCGCTCTCTCTCTCTCTCACTCACTCTCATGCTCCGTCAATGCCTCTCTACCCAGAAGAGAACAGGTCCCACCATATGGAGACATTTGATAGTTTTACCCACAATGCAGCTGTGAGAACACAGCCTGTGGGAAAGGAAAACAGTGACAGGAAGAAAAGTTCAGCCTAGAGGGCGAGGGACAGAGACGGAGAGAAAAACATGCTGGAGAGAGTAAAAAAGTAAAAGTAAAATAGGTTCTTGGATGCAATAAACTAATAAACAAAGTTTCTAAATAGAAATGGCGACAAATTGTCAATTAGATGAAGCAGTTTTCAAGGGTGAGTAAGTCATTAATTAATCCCCTTTTAGACATTGACCCATTTTTTCTTGATTTTACAGAAGAGCACACTTTAGGAAACGCAAAGTACCTCGGTTCATAAGTCACTAAAGTCTCTTTTCCCAACCAAAACCTGAACTTCCTGCTTTAAAGCTTAATACAGTGTTTTAGAAATTACGGGTCATCACAGTTGCTGTGTCATTAAAAGAGAAGTCAGCCCATGGTTAAACGCACTTCTAAAATTACTGATGCTGTTTCCTTTTTCTCAGACTCTATTTTAAAGGCTGTCTGGTCACCCTCCAGGTTTTTTTTTTTTGGCAGAGTGTTACTAATGACTGTGTGAATCAGGGCCAGACAAAATATAAATAAGTGGGAAAGTCTGATGCAAAGTGAAACTGGGCGTTGGGAGTTTGCTCAAACTGAAACTGACTGTCAGAGTTGGATTGAGATGTTTGCACGATGTCGTATGATCACGGCTAGTTTAATGGTAATCGCAGTTTTAATTTCTTTAAAGGGACAGACATCGTTGCTCCAGACGGACCCCTTGTGGCAGTCGGGAACAGTAGATTTATATCTTTAAACAGAAGCGCTGCAGGTTGAAATGTTTTTTTTTTTTTAAAGTTACTTTAATTGAGGTTATATACTGCGAAAACGTGATTATTATTATTGGTACTTCCAGTTCTTTTGTCGCGAGATCAGCTGTGAACTTGGTCCATACATCTCAGATTTTGATGAGGTGGTCCATTCTTTTCTATAATCACATCAGGTCATGACACACTTTACTCCAGTCAGCAGTAATGCCTTCGTGTCTGGTGTCTAAGACTAACTAACAACTATATCCACTGGCAGCTAGTTTGGTCGGTCATTTTTGTGAACTACGTCGCTTTTTTGTTGTGGAAACTTGTCCCAACCTTCCTGAAGGTCTTAGAGAAGTCCGTCTAGAGCTTTCTGAAATGATTTCTTAGACAACAGTTGTGGATATTCAAGTGTCTGGCTACGGCCCAAACGTACATACTAGCATCCCAGCAAGCCAGCAGCACATTCTCGGCTTGTCATTCATGGCATCGTCTCATTTATAAAAGCTGCATTTATTAGTCACTGTTAAAAGGGTTTTTAACTTTTTAAAAAAAATTCCCCTGGGATTTTACTGTTTTTAATTATGTTAAATTACACGTAAGGACTACTACTAAAACTACAGACCGAACTATGAGTGTATACGTTGACCACAAAAAAAAAAACCCTAGACCAAACTGGAAATATATCTGTATTTTTACAAATATCAATTTGTTCATTTACACTGTGTGACCATGAACATACACTATATTAATGTATTTAAATTTACTTAAGATATCATTTGTAGGGATATTTGGCATTATTTTCACTGGTTTTGAAAATTCCAATATTTATTACTGTATTTATATCTGGGGAAAAAATTTGTCACACAGTAAAAAATAAGTTTTTTTTTGTTGATACTTTTAACTGTTTTATTTATTTATTTATTTTTACCAGGATTTTTTAAAAACAATTTACTGAGTTTATACCCTTTTCCTTGTTTTAAATGTACATGTTGACTGTAAAACTATTTTTAAAAAGGCTAAAGTTGCAAATATTGTTTGCATCAAAAATATTAGTTTTTATTATTATTATTTATTGATTCTTCTACATTGTGCGATGCTAAAATGGTTTACTGTTTTACTGTGTTTATATTTGCTAAATATATCATTGTTTTACAGATATTAGTTTACCTTTTTTTTTTTTTTTCTTTACAGTATTCCACCATTAAAAAAACATTTCTGGCACACTTACTACTCCGTTTTCTCAGTTTTAAGATTTTTTTTTTCACAGAGTTTAATGTTTATTAACTCAATGACCGAAATGTGTTGCACACTTTAAAACTTTTTGAGCACAATTGAACAGATTGAACCCTTTTCTAACCAAAGCAATTCAAAATATGATGAGAGTTTCCTGTTGGTCTGGTTAGTTCCATTTTCTTCTTAAAAGTGTTGCTTTTGATCAGTTTGTAGCCTCTTAGAGCATATTTAAAAAGGTTGGCCCGTACTTTTGCAGGTTATGAATCCAGTTCAAAAGCAGAAGCAAACATAAACGCAGCTCAGATAACCTCTGAATCAAAATCTGTTGAGCAACGGTTTGCGGCTCAGCCAGCTGACCCCTGATCTGTTGTTCCAGAGTGGGCCAGTGGTTTTTCTAACTCTGTCAGAGAGACTGAAACAGAGGCTGGTTTGTTCCTCAGCGAGTTCTGTCCCAGCAGAGGCAGAAAAAAAAGACAATGGAGGAATTTAACAGCTGGCAAGGAGAGCAGGGGAGGGGGCACTGCCTCTCTGTGCCCTTCCCTTGCTTCCTCTCTGCTTCATTACTGACTTTGTCCAGCCTTTTTATCTGGTATTTGTTTAAGCTCTCCTCTCTCAGTTCCTCTCTCACTTTTGCAGTCTCTTATTTTTTTTTTTTTTCATTCACTCCATCTCTTTCACTTTCTTTTTCGTAACTCCATCTCCCCCCCTCCTCCATCTTTGTTTTTCTCCCTCTTCTCCCTCCGTCACACTTGTTCTCTTTGGCAGCGAGTTGAGACCACACAATTATTTTTACTTTCTGCATTCAAAGGGAAATGTGTGCGCGGGCACGACTCCACTCCAGACATTTGTTCTACAGACTATTTGCAGCTTGTGTTTTTGACATTCCTATTGTCTCTGTGATTTTTTTTTTTCTTTCCTCCTCCCTCCCTTCTTTAGGGTTTGTTCAGGTCCTGATAAAAACAGCTCCTTATCAGTACAGGTTTCCATGTCTTTTTGATATAATAATAGTGATTCACAAACAGATTCCTCGCTGGAGAATTGCTGATAGTGTAGATTGCACAGCGTAGAACCGCTCATTAGTGCATGAACAGTGTGTTTGGAGGTTATTGTGACACAGCAAACTCTCTGTTGCTTAACTCCAAAACAAGTCGGAGCTTGACCAGTCAGCTCAGTCGACCTGAAAATAAAAGCAAATGCTTGAGCTTATTTAGCAAAACTATTAATGTTAAGTGAGGAGCTGCAGCCATGTAAAGTATGAGAAAAGTAATGTCTTTCTCTGAGCATCAACTCTCTGAACCCTTAAACCTGCTGGTGGGATTGAACATGAAAATGAAATGTTGTTGTTTCTTTGTAATTGTCATAATGGCATCATTTATCAGAGCTGGAAACTGTGAATGTGCAGTTCTGTGAAGAAAAATAGCTTAATCAGAGCTTAAAATCATGTGATTTCATTTGCTTATTCTACACGTCTATTAAAAACATTGTCAAAAATGCAGATTCTTTAAAAAAAAAAAAAAAGTAGCTAAAATTCTGGGCTTCTCAGCATAGGCCATGAGTAACCAACAGTCATGTGACAAAAATTCAGAAACTCTTCGGCTGAACTGCAGGCTGTGTTCGCTCAGAACACACAGGAGTATGGAAACAAATTAAAAATGTACGCAGTAAAATATGAGTATTTTGTACCCACTGGTGAACTGGCCCGCTCTTCACTCCTGCAGACAATTACACTGGTTTCTTTACATCTACAAAACCCTCACTGGTAAAACACCACCATATCTGCGTTTACCATTCATAACTCCATCCGTACTCTTCGTTCTAACTGTCTCATTAACCTCCACATTCCCAAAGTCCATACCACTTTGGGTCCATCCTCATTTCAGTTTTCTGACGCTAATGACTGGAACTCTTTGCAACATTCCCTACAACTCACCTCATATGTACCACTCTTATTGATCAAAAAATCAGATAGAGCAACACTTCAGGACTACTGCACCTGTCTTTAGCCTCTCTATTTTACAAGTTCTTACGTAATTTGTGTGAGCTGCTGTACATGTAATCTGTTTTTCCTGTTCATCTTGCTTGTGTGCCACCTCTTGACCAAGTCATTATTGAAAATGAGAACCAGTTGTCAACTAACCAACCTGGTAAAATAAAGGTTAAATGAAATATCTATAGCCTGTAGAGCCACATTTTTTCCCCCAGTATCACTAACATCTGTGGGCTCTCGCAAAAATGTTCTACATGTGGAATCCAGGTTTTTTTTTTTTTTCTTTTTTCTGTGACATAAATGATTAACAGAATTCAGCTATGATTATTGGCATTATATCAGTTTCATACTGCGCAGAAGACATTTTTTAGTTCTCTCTACATCCAGCCATGGTTGTTCTGTTTCCATAGACGTGCAGGACTTTATATTGGAGTGAAAAATGAGCTTACAGTGAGTAAAAATGTGACCTTTACCAGCTTTGACAGTCACATGACAAGCACATTACCACACCTTCAAACTATGATGTATATTATTCTGAAATATGTCGTTCTGCATGATGAGAACTTTTACTTCAGTAAATGCATAACTTTTCTTGTATTTCTCCTCTGTGATGTTGGTGCTTTGACACTGGATTCTACCTCTAGAAGCCAACTTTGTGCACAGCAGCAGCAGTGTCACGCTCAAACAGGAAAGGGCCTTCCCCAAGCTGGTACCACAAACACACTATTGTCTTTAATATGTTAATGTGATTTCGCGTTAAGAGTTCCTATCAGTGTAACTAAGGAGCCCGAGTTAATGAAAAACATCTCTGGAGTGCACCAAATAGTGTGTCCACAAACGCTTCATGTAGTGTTTATATTAGAAAACGTGGTGAATCAGCTGTTCTAACAAGACATCCTATGACTGGATGTAGCTGTTAGAACTCCATCTGTTAAACTCAGATTCTGTTCTGTGGGTTGAAACACTTAAAAACATGTGTCACGTGTCTCTTCATGTTTTTTTTTTCTTCTCATGCTTTGATCTGGTACATGAAGGCATTTTATGGAACCAGATTTGCTCCAGTATAGCAAAGTGACTGTGATGAGTGTTTGTGTATCACCTGAACTCTCTTCATCCGGTTAATGAAGGATTTTAAAAAACGGTCTGTTTTTGGTAAACAGTTCCTGGGAAGTTCTCCCAGTTCTCAGGAGGAAGTATAAATGTCATCCTTGTATTATTTTTTTTTTAAATTTTGTGGTGTAGTGAGCAAGCTCTCCTTTGAGACGCGTAACTTCTGTTTTGTGATTTGTTGTTTGTGTGTCTAATCGGAGCTCAGCATGCCGCCCTTGTCCAGTAATCCCTCTGTGAATAAGATGTGGGAACGTGAGATTAACTCGGTGTATTTACACAATCTGTGTCTTCAGGTCGAACACTCCTTCAGCTATCTGGATATCCAGGGAATCAGCAGCAACAAGCCCACTCAGGTACGCACACATGCAAACAAACAAGAAGCATAGTGTTGCATTGCTGTGCTCTATATTTCTGACATAGAAACACTCACCTGAATGGCAGTTTAACAGTTGCTCATGCACACACGAATGTACAGTCATTGATGGAATATGAAATTTGAGGTAATTGGCTGCATTAGTGCACATTTGCTCACCTGAATTCACCTCCTCGGGCTGTAAACATATTCCTGAGGCAGCGGGGAGTTTCTGCATTTTATCACCTCAGCAGCGCTTTGACTCATTCCTTTGTGGCTGTCGCCCCCTGCAGCTGGTGTTGGAGTATGAACGCGGTCCGTGGTGCCTCCGGCTGGGCTCGGCCGAGGAAGTGGATGAGGTGATCGCTCACATCGGCAGCTGTCTGCACCAGATCTGCCCCGCCAGCTCACCTGTGTAGGTAGCACACAGCCGCTTTCAGAGGAGTGGAGAAAGAGGAAACTCTTTAAATGCTTCTCATGAAGGGCTTTTGAATTAAGATTTGGTACATTTTAAAGGCTTTGAACAGTTGAAGTAAATGAAGTTGATCCTTTAAACTGCGAGCAGTTCCTGGGTGTTTCTTTTTTCTGTTTATTTGTTTTGCTCCTGTCACATTTTTAGTCACTTCATGCTCCTTTTTCACTGCAATATAAAGTCCTGCACCTCTATTGAAACAACACAATGATATTAGAAGAAGAGAGAACTTAGAAATGTCTTCTGTAGTTTTAACAAAGCCATGATGCTATAATTTCTGTTTTTATTTATTTAATTTTTTTTATACGTTTTTTTTTTTTTTTAATTCGACACAAAAGTCTTTTTATCAGCTACATTCTTGTTGGTTACAGGTGAGTCAAACATGGCTTCCCAGTTGTACTGAGGAGCACAAAGTGTTTTTGAAAAAAATATTTCTTTTTTGTGAATCATGATTTGATGAAATGCTTTTAATTTTAAGGTTAGATCTGGTCAGGTTTTCCAAAGGAGTGGAGGGACGTTGAAAATCTAACTATTCTTTTCATTTTTTCTACAATAAATGATATAACTTTATCTTTTTTTTGGAACCGGCTTTCAATTTGTGGAGTTGTCTTTGTGAGATTCATGGAGCTCTTCAAATTGAGGTTTATAAATTCAGATTTCCTGTTCTGTCTTTTCTCTTCCTCTCTGTAAGGAAGGAAGGTGATGAGGAAGTTGAGTTTGAAGCCTCCAGACAGGACAGCCGCCCTCCAGGCCATCTGGGACGAACAGGGATCAGCTGACCTCGGACCGTGCGGTAAATCTCCATCAGTGCTTTACAAATAAACCGGGTCGAATCGTGTGAAATATGTGTGGTCAAAGGCTTGAACATTGTTATTTGCATAACTCTTCGCAGGCGGCTTCTCTCATCAGTACTGGTGTGTGTGTGATTACTTGGGTCTGCCGTACAGAGAGGAGGTCCAGTGGGTCAGTGTTATCTTTTTTTTTTTGTTATTTACAGAATCAGTTTTGTGCAAACGCTGCATTTTTGACGAATTTGAGATGTCGAATCAAAAATGATTTTAATTTTTAAAAAAAAATCACTTTTTTTCAGTTTTTACAGTTACTAGCTCTGATAATAGTTTTTTTTTTAAGATATGGTGCCTTGCTGTCCCTATATTTTGTTTGGTATTTTTGGATTCTGCTGAAACTTCTGCCTTTGCTTTTACTGCTAAATCTTGTATTTTCTTCTTCTGCTGGTCGAAGCACTATTCTTGTCACGTCTGCTGAAGCTGAGTCTGACTTCCACCATTTGTGTTTCAGTTGTTTCTGTCCTTGTTTCAGAGTTTGTCGAACTTGAACGCATCGTCATAAAGCTCTCTCGTTGTTTTTCTTTCTGTCTCACCTGCTGTCGTCTTCTTCTCCAGGATGTGGACACCATCTATCTCACCCAGGACACCAGAGAGCTCAACCTGCAGGACTTTGTTCACCTGGAAAACAGGTACGGCCACCAGTCAAAGCCCTTGTATGTGACTTTGACCAACGTGGACCAGTTTCACCTTAGGTTTAGTGACTCTGTTGTTGCAATAATTTTCCATTTATCAAGACTAGACAGTTAGCTTATAGAAGGAATAAAACAAGGCGTGACTTTTCTTGATTTACTGAAGTATCACAGGTTTGGGAAACTGCCAGAAGATGTTGCAAAAGGTACAAAAATTTTCTATACAGTTCTCGTCGCCTCAGCTTTACCTACATTTTACCAAAGATTAAGATTCAAGTGTTTATCCGGATAGTGTTTAAATAAAATAATGCAAAATACTTAAGGACAAGTAGTTCCCAATGCAAAATTTTAAAAAATGTAATCCACAATAAGAGAAGTAATCACACTATATGCTCTGCCATGCCTAATTCTTAGTAGTGCAGAGGTTGAAAGTGGCCGATGGGTGAAGTACTTCTGGTGTAGCGGTATGAGCAGACTCTGTAGTGGTATGCTGCTTAAATTTATTCAACACATATCACTTTCCACTAACAGGAGCCACCTAATTAAGTAGTTGGCTTCTCTTAGCTGGTTATTAAACATTTAATTTAGACATTTGAACAGCTCTTGTATTCTTGATATTTGCCATCAGTTTAGTTTATTCTGGCGGCTTTCTTCGCTGAAAAAGTAACATAAATAAAATGTACTATGATTATTACTCTGTCGAACACAGCGGCTGACACCTCTATCTAAAAGCTTTTTTCATTTTCCCTGCAGGGATTTGGTGCCGATCATCGCAGCTCTAGAATACAACCAGTGGTTCACCAAACTCTCCACCAAAGACTACAAACTGGTAACGTCCTGAAGTTCAGTTTTACCCAGAAATCCCAGTCTACCATTGATACAAACAACTGTACACCTCTAGTTAATATCATTAAAGTGAACTGTGATCTCCAGTTACTGAAACAAAAAAATGCTTCTTTGAAATCTCCCTGATGTGAAATGAAATTCAAGGCGTCTGTGTGTGTTTTCTGTTTTTCCAGTCAACAGATGTGTGTGACCAGATTTTCAAAGTGGTGGCTCGATCCAACCGGCTGGAGGAGCTGGTTCTGGACAACGCTGGACTCAGAAGGTCAGAGGTCAAATAATAGAACTGATGTTCTTGTGCTTTGTACTTCTCCAAAAATCCTGGCCACATTTTTTCTAAGTGAAATAAACTGTTTGCAACCAGGACACCAAGTCTGTTTAGGATATTACATTTAGTTTGTTGATTGTGTATACCTAAGATGAGATTCAGACACCAGTAAAACTTTGTCAATGATGCTGACCTGTTGTTTGAACTGTTTCTCTTCTTCTTC